>NC_140592.1:450295636-450410636 GCF_964204655.1 Triturus cristatus
CACTGCAGATCTCTCGCAGTTCCTTCTGAGATCTGGATCACGTAGTTGAGATTTCGCCATTGCTGTGCCCACTGGAACTTCAGGCCCCACTGCAGAGCTCAGGTACGCCACATGGCATGCTTTACCAACAGGATGCAGGAGGCCGAGAGGCCCAACAGCCTCAGAGTCAGTCTCACCGAAATCCAGGATAGAAGCTGAAAGATCAGAATCATAACCTGAATATCCTGGGCTCGCTGCTTGGGAGGCAATGCCCGAAACTGCCCTGTGCCCTGAACAGCCTGATAAAAGGGAGTGTCTGAGAAGGAGTCAGGCATGGTTAGAGAAACCCAGCGAATGCAGGAGGTTCGCCGTAGTCTGACGGTGAGAGACCACAGCCTGGGGCGAGTACGTATCAACAGCCAGTCATCGACGTAGGGGAAGACTGACACCCCTAACCTGAGCAGATGAGCTGCGACCACCGCCCGAGGACCGCTGGAAATACCCAAGGAGAGCACGGTAAACTTTAAGTGCTTGTGGTCTTCCTTGGAATGCATGATCCCATTGCGAAAATGTGAGGTGCAGTTCATCCCTGCACCCCGTGGCAGGCTCCTGCTGGGGGCTCCCAAAGTCGAGTTCAGACTGCCTTTCTGTGTCGGAAGGATATTGCTATTTATCCAGGAAGCATCGGTTTCTGCATGTAGAGCTGTAGATTGACATGCTTTGCATACTCCTGCCATCTAGTGTTGGGTCCGGATGTTTGCAAGTTGATTTTCTTCAAAGAAGTCTTTCCAGTCACGAGGTAAGGTGACTCCTCCTTTCTGAGATAGTGCGCATGGGCTTCGACTCCATTGTTAGATTGTTTTCCCACAGAGGGTGAGAATGGAGTTAGTGAATGTAGAATAGAGATGTCCATGCATATAAATGTAAATTGAGAACTACAACAACTACAGGAGACCGGGGAGGAGCATGTGAATCTACAGCTCCACATGCCAAGAACAGATGCTTACTGGGTAAGTAACAATATCCGTTTGAGGCATGTGAGCTGTAGATCACATGCTTTGCATAGACTATATAGCAGTATATTCCCATAGCAGTGGTTAACCGGTAAATTAAAAAAAATCTGTAATTGTAAAGCGCGAACTACTCACCCTTATGGGTCTCAAGGCGCTGGGGGCCATCGTGGAAATTAAGTGAACTATTGCTCAGTCTCACATGGTGTTGAGCTGAGCTGCCGTCGGAGCCGGGGATTGAACCGTGAACCCTGTGCTCCGAAGCCAGCTGCCCTGGCCACTGCACCACACCTCTCCACCTGTAGTGGTTGTAGTTGTTTGAAACAGTGTTTTAAGTACTGCTTGGCCTACATTTGCCTGTTGTCTCGCTAACACATCTACACAATAGTGTTTGGTGAATGTGTCCAGTGTAGACCCTGTTGCTGCCTTACAGATGTCGGCTAGGGGAATATTCCTTAAGAAGGCCATGGTAGCTCCTATTTTGATAGTGGAATGTGCACTAGGGGGAATTATCAAACTTCATTTTGCTTTGGCATAACATATTTGGATACATTTTATAATACATCTAGCAATGCCAGACTTAGATATGGGTTTGCCTTTGTTGCGGTTTCGCCACCACACAAATAGTTGCTGTGTTTCTCAAAAGTCTTTGGTTCTTTCTACGCAATATAGTATAGCTCGTCTAACATCAAGTGCGTGTAGAGCTCTTTCTGCTACAGAATCAGGTTAAAAAAAGAACTTTGATAACACAACTAATTGGTTGATATTAAAGGCAGAACCTACTTTAGGGAGAAATTTAGGATTGGTTTGAAGATCCACCCTATCTTGGTGAAGTTGAAATTAAGGCTCTTGCATAGTTAATGCCTGAATTTCACCAACTTGCCTTAGTGAGGTTATTGCAATGAGGAAGGCAACCTTCCATGAGAGGACATTTGTGCATTGGTTCAAAAGGTGGACTCATTAGTTTTGTAAGGACTATGTTTAGGTTCCATTCTGGTGTAGGTGGAACTCTTGGTGGTATCACCCTTTTTAATCCTTCTATGAAGGCTTAGATCAGTGGTACTCTGAATACAGACACGTGTTGTCTATTTTGTAAGTATGCTGCTACTGCTGCTAGATGTAAACAAATGGATGTGTAAGCCAATCCAGATTGCTGTAAATGCAACACATAACAAATGATGTTCTGTACAGGACCATCAAGTGGATTGATGATGTTGTTACAAAACAAACGAAACAGTTTCCATTTTGCTGCATAACATGATCTAGTAGTAGGCTTTCTAGCTTCTTTACGAATATTCATACAGTCTGGTGGTAGCTGTAAATAACCAAACTCTATGACTTCAGGAGCCAAATCGCTCGGTTCATTTCTTTGGGATTTGGATGTGTGATTTCTCCATGGCTCTGAGTGAAGAGACTGGGTGTGAGATGTAGCTTTTGATGTGGAACCACCAACAGTTCTAACAGGGTGGTGTACCAAGATTTATGAGCTCATGTGGGGGCTACTAAGATCAGTGTGAGGGATGTTTGTTTCAGCTTCCCAACCAATTATGGAATTAGTGGGAGAGACGGAAAAGCGTAGGAAAATATCCGTGACCAATTGATCCATAGAGCATTGCCTCTGGATAGATGGTGTGGGATCCTGGATGCGGAGTTTGGGCATTTTGCATTGTGTACTTTGGCAAAAAGATCTATCTGTGGAAACCCCCATTGTTGAAAATAGGGAAGAACAACAGGGGGATGAAGTTCCCACTCGTGAATTTGCTGCCTGTGTCTGCTGAGCAGGTCGGACATTTGATTCTCTACTCCTGGAAGGTGTACTGCTAGGAGATAAATTCTGTGATGAATTGCCCAATTCCAAATGCTTTGTGCGAGGCCAGACAGCTGGAGAGAGTATGTCCCTCCCTGTTTCTGTTGATAATACATCGCTGTCATGTTGTCTGTGCGGACTAGGACAGTTTTGCCTAGAAGGTGAGTGTGAAAAGCTTTGAGTGCTAGGAACACCACTAGAAACTCCAGGTAGTTGATGTGGAGACGTTAGTGATTGTCTGACCACAGCCCTTGTACTGTGTTAAGTTGGAGATGGGCACTCCAACCGGTTAAAGATGCGTCTGCTGTCAGTACAGTCTGTGGAATAGGGTCTATGAAGGGCCGGCCTTTTGATACGTTTTGAGAGCTCCACCACTGCAGAGAGCGATGGGTGCGGCCGTCTACCAACACTAGATCGGTTAATTGACCCTGTGACTGATTCCACTGACGCGCTAGATATTCCTGTAGAGGACGCATGTGAAGCCTTGCGTGAGATACAATTGCAATGCAGGATGCCATAATTCCCAGCAGTTGCATAAAACTCTGGCTAATAATGTTTGATTGGGTTGAAATTGTAGTATTGTGGACTGAATAGTGCGAATCCTGGCTACATTGGGAAAGGCTAGAGCTTTGAGAGTGTTGAGGGAAGCTCCTAGATTAGACTGCATTTGCGCAGGGCACAGATGAGATTTTTGGGCATTGATAGTGAAACCCAACTGATGAGCTAGGTGTACCGTTGCCTGAGTGTGTATTATACAGTTCTGGTAAGTGCCCCCTTTGATAAGCCAGTCATCTAGGTAAGGGAAGACATGGATACACTGTCTCCTGAGATGAGCAGCTACTACTGCAAGACCTTTGTTGAACACTCTGGAGGCCGTGGTGACACAAAATGGAAGTACCTTCAATCAATCAGGGGGTTTATAAAGTGCACTACTCACCTGTGAGGTCGAAAAGCCATGTCTTGAGGTTCTTCCTGAAGGTGTGCAGGGTGGAGGGAGCATCTGATGTTGACTGGGAGCGTGTTCCAGGCTTTGGCTGCGATGTAGGAGAAAGCTCTTCCACCTGTTCTGGTTGTGCGGATGCGGGGAGTCTCTGCTAGGGCGAGGTCTGTGGAGCGGAGGTTCCTTTTGGGTACGTGGAAGACTCCTCGCTCGTTGAGGTATTTGGGACTGATGTTGTGGAGGGATTTGTGGGTGAGCATTTTGAAGGTTACTCTCTTCTTGACAATTGTGTGTCTTTTGCTCTCTTCTTGACGGCAAGCCAGTGGAGGTTGTGTAGGTCTTGGGTCATGTGTTTGTGCCGTGGGGTTCCGAGGACGAGTCTGGCTGCAGTGTTCTGGATGGTTTGGAGCTTGTGTATGTGGAAATATGGATTTTTCTGATCAGTTATGTCCCCTATCTTGGACCCCAACGGTTTCATGTATGAATCACAAGTACATGTATGTTTCCTCCAGTTCCAGTTATGAAGACGCAAACACATGTGCGTCCACCGTCAACATGTCCTCTGTCAGATCCGCCATAAATAGGCCGGATATTCCATTCCTAAGTACGAAAGGCCACTGGCTTTATATGGTTCACTTATGCCATTTTTACAGTCCAGGCAAGTAGGCCCTGATTCTGTCATCAAACTCTTCTTGCTTTCTGCCTCTGAAAACTCCAGTCCGAGCCTGCATCTGTGACCATGAACTTTGTCTCATTCTCTGCGCGGCTCACGAAGCCTGACATCAGCCTATTTTCCTGCCAAGAACTGTATTTCACCTTCGAGTTATCTGCTTCGTTCCTCAGCCGATGCATTCCTGTCTAGTAGTTTAAGTAAACATTCTTCCAGCTACCGAGCAAAGGCTCGGCTTCTCTGTCTTTATGCAAGTAATTCATAGCCCTGTTACCATGGAAGGTTTCTGCCCCTTGCATCTCATATAGACACTTAGACGCTTGTACACGCACGCACAGGCAGTATAGAATAGATTCTGTCCGAGAGTCCTTCTTTTGTGGATAACATAGTTCTTTAAACATAGGATGTTAGATATGATTTGGGATTAGGTTGACTTGACCCCCCAGACTTTTTGTCTCCACATGTAGAGCTAAATGTCAAGTCCCCTTCACCCCCTAGTTGCACGTCAATCACACGTCATGCTGCTGCGCGCGCATCTATGCCAAGTATTATCTTATAGATCCACCTATATATGACATCATAACCAATTATGTTCCTTTTACTCCTTATTACACCCATTTTCGGTTACGCATGTGAATCGTCATTTTCCTTATCAATTGTTACGCCTACTGCATTCGCTTCATTGAAATGTATGTTCTATAAAAGTCATTTCTTGTCAATAAAGTATGTACTTCACTTCCTGAACCTTCGTGGTGACGGAACTTGGAGCAACCGATTATAATCGATCATTGGAATAAAGCCCATTCCGAACCTCTAATACCACGGATTCTGCCTCTTATTTACTGAGCTATTTTATTATGTTTCTGTATCAAATTAAGTCCCGGTAATATTTTATTTACCACATGAATGGCGCCCGAACAGGGACACTTTCTCATCTCACGCGCCGGCGGTGAGTTGCAGGCCCGGTCTCCTGCCACAGCTGGACGGACAATAACGCGTACCAGCAGGATTTCCTGTATCTCCCTCCGGTCAAGCGGGGGCGACTGAGGCTGCGATCAACACCCAGACGAGGCGGTGAGAAGTGCGAAGTATCCCGACCAGAGCCTAGCTGAGAGAGCAAGATCCGAGGTATACAGAGGCCCACCAGTTCCCGAAGTTCAAAGTCGAGTCCAGTTTCCGACGAGTCGAGTCGAGTCCAGTCCGGTTCAAGTTCAGTTCAGTCTCCGAGGCCTTCCGTTTCCGAAGCTACCCGGTGAGTACCATTACTGGGGAGGCATTTCTGACGTGCACATAGTTTGTGCCGGTCAAGACGGGTTTGGGTACACAAACCCGGTCTGCACTGTTTCAGCAGTGTATCTGTACTGTTTAGCAGTATATCTAGTATATCAAGCATATAAGTCAGTTAAAGTCGAGTATTATGTTCTTGTGTTTAAAGTTTTCCTTAGACCGTCATCATTATTGATTGCTCAGGTAAATGTTAAATGTTAAATGTTTTAAGTACGTTCCGCATATTGTGGTGTGAATGACTGTTCATTATCGTGTTTACTGTATTAAGTTTGTTCAAAATCAAGTATCAGATCAGTTCTCAGTATGCCGCTCTTTTCGAAACTAAGACAGATCACTACAAGAAAAGGGGTACTCGAAGAAGCCGTTCCTATTCCTCCTAGGGACACTCCAGGGTACTTCATGTATCATAAACATGGCTTAGACGCTATATTATTTCTTGATTTATGGGTAGACTACACCAAGGAATTACCAGAAAGTCAGAGGTGGCCCGCAGCGGGGACCTGGGATGCAGAGTGCATCATGAAAGTCGAGGAAGAGTTATGGAAAAGGAAAGTCAGACAGTCACAGAAAGACGCCGTTGAGTTATGGCGTAAAGAATCTCATAGACGCACAGAAAAAGCACTCCGACAGGAAGAAAGGAATAAAGAGAGTTCAAATAAAGTTCGAGAAAATCTATTAATTGAGGAAGGTATACGAGTGAAATCAGAACAAGTAGACAGACAAAGAAATGCCCTTATGAATGGTATGTATCCCCTTCTGGCCGAAGGATTGCCTAAGGCTACTCCGGAAATACCGAAAGACTTGCCACCTCCGTTATTCCCAATAAAGGTACATCCTAAGGGGCATCCTAGAACCGCAGAAGATGTTTTTCTTTCCTCATATTTAGATGACGCAGCTCCCGAATATGCTAATTCCGCCCCACATAGACCGCCTGCCAGGGAGGTTCAACGCCAAGATCCAGTACCAGTATCCCTACAGCAACAGATCGTGTCACAAGTTCCGGCAAGCACATCTGTTTCTGCATCTGTTCCTACGGCTACTTCTATAGCTGTGTCCACACCTATAGTTGCTTTATCACGTTCAACGAACCCTTTCACACCCGATACCCCAGACGGGGCTACCGGAGGTACTACCAGCATTTTTTCTACGCCACCTAGAATAAATAAACTTACTTTTCAAGAGTCAGCACATTTACGTACACCCAAACTCATAAATGCCCGTACGCTTAAGGAACTTCTTGTAGATTGTAGATATGACCCTGTGCCCGGCAAAGAGGACGAAATGACCCTGGCATCATTGCGTATCAGACGAGCCGCAGTGTATTTAGGGAAGTTACCAGGAATGACTGCACATCTAGATAAAATATATCATTTTGTCCAAACAGGGCGAGATTCAGAATGTATTAACAGAGCTATGGAATACCAGAAAGTGGAGATACAGGGGGAACTGTTACGTTTCCTCATAAATTGTGTGATCAGAAATCAAGACCGACCGGGGGTAGACCCGGAAGCAATGCAAATTCTTACCAGATGGAGCCAGAATATATCAGAAGGTAGACATGATAAGCAAAATTGTATAATAGCCATGTGCCGAAAGATCCGTAAAGAAATAGAAGGCCTACACGAAGAAAGATTAGCGGTAGATCAGTTCGAACAAAGCGAGGACGAAGGGTCAGGACTGCCCGCAGGACCATCAGACACCATAGCCTATGTAGGTAGAGGAAGATCCTGTAATAGTAATAGATGTCTTATTGACCCGATACGTCCGATATGTCCAGATAATAACAGGAATTTCCAAATACCTATAATTAATATAAGGTCTAACGAGCATTCGTTTCAAGCCGCCGACAAACTACTCCGAGAACGAAGGGGTTATCATTTTCTCGATTCTATGGATGAACAAGATTTAGCTAGGTCAGCTGTCCATTGGGTGGACAGTCCCGGAAAATATAGTGATGATACAGTAGCACGCACATTTCTGAATCTCACCCCAGATGAACAGCGGTTAGCTGGGATTTATATGATTCAACAACTCATTATACTATATCAGAGTCAGCATTCGGACCCTGGTCCCTTGCCTGATATATTGACTGAATTACTCATGAATAGATGGAGAGGTTCAGGTACTAAATTAATTAAAGAAATTCTAGAATCAAGAAAGCAGTATATTCTTTTTGTATGTTCAGAACGTGTCTCATTACCCATCAAGGAAAGAACAACGTATTACATGGATAGACAGAATCCCTTACGAGAAGTGCACCCAATAAAAGGCGAGGACAATGAGTTCAAACGCGTATTTGTATATACGCCCATATCAAAAATAGAATTGTTAGAAATGAAGAAAGTGGTACCCAGTCATGACAAAGATCCAGCGGGTTTTCACCGAGAAATTAAAGACATGTTACTCATGGGGGAGTATACCTATCCCGACATTATGACAATATTAAAGGTATTGATGCCTGCTGGCATTTATGAGAAACTCAGGGAAAAAGAGTGGGAGGTAGGAGACCAAAAGATAGAATGGTCAGTATTAGAAGCGGAAGAAAAGGCCCGAACTGCAGGAGCAGGACTTGGGGATAAAACTAAAGCACTACCAGGTTTATTAGTACAGGTACTGCCACGTTTATTAACTACGAAAAAGGAAGATTGGGGTACAATTTCAGCCTGTAAGCAGAAGCAAGATGAAGACACTAGTGATTACTATGCCCGATTTGAAAAATGTTTTGGTATAAATAGTGGCATAAAAGCAAGTAGCGAATCATACCCACATCTGTTTGTGACAAAATTAGTGGAAAATGCCCTGCCCCAAGTAAAGAATAGAGTATTAAAATTCGAGAGTACCTGGCAAGGTAACACCCCATCACAAATGTTACAAATGTTACAGTACCATCACAATAGAATTAGAGAGGAACAAGAACAGGAACACAGACGCATGAAAGACACGAAAATGAAAATGCTAGTTTCCCAGACAGTTCCAGCTGAAGGACATAAAAAGGGTACGACACATTCTAGTGATTCAACAGGACCTGTAAAAGGGACATGCAACTATTGTAAAAAGCCAGGTCATTATGTACACGATTGTCCAGTTTTGAAACATAATATCGCCATAGGTAAAACACAAGAAAGACCACGGCCACCTAGACAGGATCAGAATGAACAAGGAGCCCCGCAGCATGCACAGTCCATGCCAGCTCCACCACAGTCTATACAGTTTGTGCCAGCTGCACCAGCGCTGCCCGTTGCTGCCACACAAACCACGACACGACAACTGTACCAGACCGCTCAGTACGACTATCCTGATTACCAACGATACGCATGAACCAGCCTAGAGAGGGAAGTTGACTTACCCCTTATCGAGATCCCTGTAGATCAAGAAGGACCTTATGTCCATAGTGAATTATTAGGCCAAGACAGAAAATTTTTACTCGATACAGGGGCAAGTCGAACAACGATAAAACGTAGTGAAGTTCCAGGGGCACCCCTTTCAGGCTCACAGAATATTTCCCTTGGTTTTTCGGGAAAACCTATTGTTAATGAAGTGTCACAGCCTCTTCCACTTACGATAGGACCTTTGACCCGAACTACAGATTTATTGCTTACTAGATCATGTCCAGAAAACTTGTTAGGTATAAAAACACTGAAAGCTCTAGGAGCTATAATATGTTGTTCTCCGGAAGGAGTAAGATTGTTTTTACGTGATTTTAAAGGTCACTATGTGTCTAGAGACATGGATCCCCGACTACAGACTTTACCTACACATCTATGGGCACAAGGCCCTACTGATGTTGGTTGCATGAATATTACACCATATCGAGTCACACTAAAGGCAGGAGTGGTACTACCACGAATGCGACAATACAAGTTACCACCAGATGCTGTAGTGGCTTTACTACAAATCATTGACGAGCTCATTGCCCAAGGAGTAGTTGTGGAAACAGACTCCAATGTATGTAATTCACCGATAATTCCGATTCTTAAACGAACAGATCCAAAGGCCCCGCCAGTATATCGATTGGTTATTGATCTGCGCGAATTAAACAAATGCATTGTGCCGCAATTTCCTGTGGTCCCAGATATCTCGTCATTACTGACAGCTATTGATTCCGAAGCAACATTCTTTACTGTAATTGATCTCAAGAACGCCTTTTTCAGCGTCCCAATAGATCCGGAAAGCCAATATTTGTTCGGATTTAGTTTAAATGGGCGTAGCTTTAAATTCTCACGCGCACCTCAAGGATTTACAGAAAGCCCCAGCATCTATAGCCAAGCACTGAAACGAGAACTCGACAGTATCCACATGCCAGTTAACACTGCTCTGCTTCAATATGTCGATGATCTGCTGATCACCGCGAGAAGCGAACCCGAATGTGAGAAAGCATCACTGACAGTTTTACAATTTCTAGCCGAAAAGGGGCACAAGGTGTCCCCTTCTAAGCTGCAATTCTGTGTCCAGCGAGTTGTTTATCTTGGACACTCGCTGTCCAAGGAGGGAAGGCAGCTTACACCCGACCGCATTCAGTTAATAGCTAATATGCCAATACCCAAGACACAAAAGGAGGTACGGGCTTTCATAGGCCTCACTTCATATTGTAGGCAGTGGATCCCTCAGTATGCATTTTTAGCAAAACCACTCATTCAGTTGACAACACAGGAGGCAGCCACATCGACTGTTCTCCCTTGGACTCAGGAACATACACAAGCTTTTGAAAGCCTAAAGAAAGCTTTATGTCAAGCACCTGTTTTAACAACGCCATGTTACAGAAAACAGTTTACACTCTTTGTTACAGAACGCGAAGGTACTGCCTTGGCAGTACTCACACAGGAACAAGCAGGATCACACAAACCATGTGCTTATTTTTCTAGTACATTAGATCCCGTAGCTCAGGCTTTGCCTGCATGCCTAAAATCAGTAGCAGCGACAGCTTTAGCAATAAGACAGAGCGACGCCATAGTGATAGGACATCCATTGACAGTTCAAGTACCACATGCAGTAGAGGTTCTTGTAAATAGAACGCAAACACAACACTTGACTATAGCGCGACTTACTGGGTACGAACTAACATTGTTTCAGCCACATATAGAAATCAGACGTTGTAACACACTGAATCCTGCCACACTTTTACCTGTAATCGGAACAGACCCACTAGCCCATGACTGTATTGAAGTTATTACTATAACGACGAAACCCAGACAAGACTTAACCGATGTTCCATTATCAGACCCAGACCTGACATTGTATGTAGATGGTTCATGTATGAGAACAAATACAGGGGAGTTAGTGGCTGCTTACGCAGTCACAACAGACACTGAAATAATTGAAACTGATCGCATAAATACCTTGTCAGCTCAAGCCGCAGAGCTTATCGCTCTGACACAAGCCTGTATTCAAGCCACAAATAAAAAAGTTAACATATACACTGATTCACGTTATGCATTCGGAGTTGTACATGACTTCGGCGTGCTGTGGCGAGAGAGAGGTTATTTAACTTCCCACGGTGCCCACATTCAGCACGGACCCCTCATTCATGCCTTATTAGATGCAATACATCTACCCACTGCAATATCAATTATGAAATGTAAGGCTCATACGAAGGTTACTGATATCATTTCTCAAGGCAATGATCTAGCCGACAGAACAGCTAAACAGACTGCTCAAACTCAAACCTCCGACATGACAAAGACAATAGTCCCGATGCCGACACATTGTATGACAGTTAAAGATCCTACTCTTGACGTAATTGATATACAGACACATGCTACACCAGACGAAATAAAGAGATGGACTGAATTAGGAGGGATCCAAACGGACCAAGGATGGATGATGAAGGAAAAATCTGTGTGGTTCCTTCCTGATTCGATGGTCCAAGTTATAATTAACACTATACATAGTCCAGCACATCTAGGAGAAAAAGCTATGCTAGACAGCATTCAACACATTTGGTTCAATAAACATTTGCGAGCAGCAGCCAAACAAAAAGTTCGTACCTGTATGATCTGTTGCCAGTTCAACCCAGGAAAAAGCGTTCCCGTAGAACAAGGTGGATTTCATCCTCCTAATCACCCTTTTGAAGTACTCCAGATGGATTATATCCAGATGGAACGATGTCGAGGATTCAAATATGTTCTCGTAGTTGTCTGCGCTCTGTCCCGTTGGACAGAGGCATACCCGGTTTCAGATTACACTGCCCCGACTACTGCCAAACAGTTAGTTCGAGAATTCTTCCCACGATACGGTTTACCACGTGTTGTTCACTCAGATAACGGCCAGCCGTTCTCATCTGAATTAATGAAACATGTTTCACTTCTGTTAGGATATCAGTGGAAATTCCACTGTGTCCGACACCCCGAGGCAGCAGGTCTCGTAGAAAGACATAATCAGATACTGAAAATCAGATTGTCCAAAATATGCAGAGAGAAAGGTGTCGACTGGGTAGTAGCATTACCAGTTGCACTCTTTTACATGAGAATGGTAGCACACTCTCGAACAGGGCTATCCCCGTATGAAGTGATCTTCGGCAGACCACCAAATATGTGGGGGACGCCTATACCACGCAAAATAACTGATATTGACTGTAATATGCTGACAGATTACTTGGCTTCCTTGATGTCTGCACTACAATCTTGTCGTTCACAGGTAGCTGCAGCCTTTCCCGACAACACTGAGGTGAAACCCCTTGACGTAGTTCCGGGGAACCTCGTTCTTGTGAGGAATTTCGACCGAAAGACTCAGCTGGAGCCCAGGTGGAAGTCACCCAAGTTGGTCCTGCTGACCACAAGAACAGCCGTGAAGATTGAAGGCAGAAAAGGATGGATTCATTCAAGTCATATCAAGAAATTTCATGGACTTCCTTCAGATGTAAATAGCCCACCTCGTGTGTCTTCACCCATTGACTCAAAACTACTTTTGGCTGAGGCCAACAGCCAGGAACTCTATAAACTAAAACTCAGGCCTAGACCGTCGGACGATTCGATTGTTTAAGTCCTCTCCAAGGTGAAGCGGTTGAATCTGTCTCCGACATGTATCCCTTAGACCTGAATCATGGAGAATCGCGAAAAATGTTGAAACGACAGGCGTATTGTAAATCACTGCGTAGTCATTGCATAGTGACATTATCAATCTTGTTTTTTTTAAGTCTTTTAATAATTACTGCAAGTATATTGTTGCACATATATTACCCTATTGCTAGAAATGTTTACAATGTTACTGCTGAACATTCTTTTAGTGACCTACCCCCACATGAATTGTCCTATAGACTTGCGCAATAACACTTTCATTAGTATGTTACATCATTCCCATCAGACTAGTAATGCTACTAATTGTTGGGTGTGTGGCCGGCTCCCTCCCTATCAGAATTATGAAGGAGTCCTGCCTTTCTTCCCACATCCGTTTACACATAATGGCTCCTGTGGAGCATGGTTTAGTTTAATCAATTCCATAGACTCAGACACAGCCGTTTACCAAGACCATTGGGTATGGGGAAATCTGAACCTCGTTTTATTTAAGGTTTGTTACCCTGACAAGGAGGGTCGCCCCAAAGGAACAGGAACTGATCTAGAAAATGAAGTATATGGATTAGGTAATTTTACACCTAATCTCATAATTCTAAATGTCGAATCCGAAGTTGAACTAGTCTTACCCACTATGTCAGTATTCCCAGCGAAGGGTGAATTGTGTGTAAGAAAAGTTGGTACCATACATATGGGCCATAGTAAATGCTCTACTATAGTAGAATTCAGTGATCAAGGCAAATCTTCATTTAGAGCTTATCGCCACTCCTACTTTATATGTGGTCAGACTGCATATATGCGTCTACCTCTAGATTGGGATGGTACCTGCTACATTGCATTTCTTTTGCCACCTGTTTTCCTAGCTCCTCCTGATTATTATAGAAATATTCATTTAGTACACAACAGAAAGCGGAGAGATCTCCCAATTGTCGATTATACTGAGACGGCATGGGACAAGTATGTAGATTTTAATAAAGGCATCTTTCCCTATATAGGTACTGTTACTAATAGTAAGCTGATACGTAGATTAACTAGAACCCTTGAAGCAGTAGTGAATGAAACTATTTCCGCTCTAGGCAATTTAACAGAAGAGCAGTCTGCTATGCGGATTGTTGTGCTTCAAAATCGTCTTGTCCTTGACGTCATCCTGGCTGATAGGGGCGGAGCTTGTAGGGTCATCGGATCAAGCTGCTGCGTATTCATACCAGAAAATTCGCCATCTGTATATAAAGCTATAACTCGCCTTCATAAGATTGTAAGCCAGATACACCAGAACCCAGGCACTTGGACTTGGTCCAGTTGGTTTTGGAGTGTGATATCAGCCTGGGGATGGAGAGTTCTATCCTTCCTAGGTATTGGCCTTCTCATATTATTCAGTTGCTGTCTATGTCTACAATGTGGACCAGCGATCTGTGGTCTGTGTGCCACATCGTGTATTCCACCACCAAGATTTCATTCGTCACGGAAGAAGAAAGAAGAACAAATGATGTTATATGAACAGATCAATGGATTGATGAAGATTGATATCTCTTGACGGGCAAGTAGGGGACAAGGAGGGAATGTGGAAATATGGATTTTTCTGATCAGTTATGTCCCCTATCTTGGACCCCAACGGTTTCATGTATGAATCACAAGTACATGTATGTTTCCTCCAGTTCCAGTTATGAAGACGCAAACACACGTGCGTCCACCGTCAACATGTCCTCTGTCAGATCCGCCATAAATAGGCCGGATATTCCATTCCTAAGTACGAAAGGCCACTGGCTTTATATGGTTCACTTATGCCATTTTTACAGTCCAGGCAAGTAGGCCCTGATTCTGTCATCAAACTCTTCTTGCTTTCTGCCTCTGAAAACTCCAGTCCGAGCCTGCATCTGTGACCATGAACTTTGTCTCATTCTCTGCGCGGCTCACGAAGCCTGACATCAGCCTATTTTCCTGCCAAGAACTGTATTTCACCTTCGAGTTATCTGCTTCGTTCCTCAGCCGATGCATTCCTGTCTAGTAGTTTAAGTAAACATTCTTCCAGCTACCGAGCAAAGGCTCGGCTTCTCTGTCTTTATGCAAGTAATTCATAGCCCTGTTACCATGGAAGGTTTCTGCCCCTTGCATCTCATATAGACACTTAGACGCTTGTACACGCACGCACAGGCAGTATAGAATAGATTCTGTCCGAGAGTCCTTCTTTTGTGGATAACATAGTTCTTTAAACATAGGATGTTAGATATGATTTGGGATTAGGTTGACTTGACCCCCCAGACTTTTTGTCTCCACATGTAGAGCTAAATGTCAAGTCCCCTTCACCCCCTAGTTGCACGTCAATCACACGTCATGCTGCTGCGCGCGCATCTATGCCAAGTATTATCTTATAGATCCACCTATATATGACATCATAACCAATTATGTTCCTTTTACTCCTTATTACACCCATTTTCGGTTACGCATGTGAATCGTCATTTTCCTTATCAATTGTTACGCCTACTGCATTCGCTTCATTGAAATGTATGTTCTATAAAAGTCATTTCTTGTCAATAAAGTATGTACTTCACTTCCTGAACCTTCGTGGTGACGGAACTTGGAGCAACCGATTATAATCGATCATTGGAATAAAGCCCATTCCGAACCTCTAATACCACGGATTCTGCCTCTTATTTACTGAGCTATTTTATTATGTTTCTGTATCAAATTAAGTCCCGGTAATATTTTATTTACCACATGTAGGAGAGTTCTGCTGATTCCGGCATAGAGGGCGTTGCCGTAGTCCAGTCTGCTGGTTATGAGCACGTGGGTGACGGTCTTTCTGCACTCGGGGGGGTTATCCATTTGAATGTCTTGCGGAGGATGCAAAGGCAGTTGAAACTGGTGGAGGCGATTGAGTTGATCTGGTAGGTCATAGTAAGGGAGGAGTCAAGGATGATGTTGAGGTTCCGTGCGTGGTCTGTAGGGGTGGGCGGACTCCCGAGGGCGGAGGGCCACCAGGTTCCGAGGAGGAAGACCTCAGTCTTCTCCGAGTTGAACTTCAGGCAGCTGTTTTTCATCCATGCTGCGACGTCCTTCATTCCTTCCTGGAACCAGAGTCTGGTGTCTTTGGGGTTCTTCGTGAGAGAGAGGATGAGCTGGGTGTCGTCGGCGTATGATAATATACTGAGCCCATGCTGTCTGACGATGGCGGCGAGGAGGGGCCATGTAGATGTTGATGAGTGTTGGGCTTAGCGATGATCCTTGAGGTACTCCGCAGTTGATCTCTGTGGGTTGGGAGAGGAAGGGAGGGAGTCTGATCCTCTGGGTTCTGCCAGAGAGAAATGAATGGATCCAGTTGAGGACGGTTCCTCGTACCCCAGCGTCGTGGAGTCTGGCTACGAGAGTGCGATGTGAGATGGTGTCGAAGGCTGCGGAGAGGTCTAGTAGGATGAGGGCCGTGATGTGTCCCTGGTCGAGTGGCAAGCCAATGTCATTGGTGGCGGTGAGGAGGGAGGTCTTGGTGCTGTGGTTGCTGCGGAATCCAGACTGGGAGGTGTCTAGGATGGAGTTCTCTTTGATGAAGGCGGTCAGCTGAGTGTTCACTAGTCTCTTGGTGACTTTGGCAGCGAAGGGGAGGAGGGAGATGGGCCGGTAGTTTTTCAGGTCCGTCGGGTCGGCCGTGAGCTTCTTGAGGAGGGGTTTGACCTCTTCCCGCTTCCAGTCATCTAGGAAGGTGCCAGATTCTAAGGAGGTGTTGCTGGTCCGTCCTCGTTCGGTGCGATGGCGGCCCTGTGGTAGATGTGCGGTGGGCAGGGGTCAGTGGGGCTCGAGTGGGTGCTCTTCATGGTCGTGGTGGTGAGTTCGACGGTGGCAGGATTCCAGGTAGTGATGGTCGGCTCTTTGTCGGTGGTGGTGGGGGAGTGGTGTCTGGTGTCTGTTTGCAGAAGGCCTTGATTTTTAGATGGAAGTAGGAGCTGAGCTTGTTGAGTTCCTGGGATGGTGTGACGTCTGTGGCTTCGGTGGGGGGACTGGTGAATTGCTGTAGGACGATGAAGAGGTCTTTGACGTTGGTTGTGTTGGTGTGGATTTTGTCTTTGATGAAAGTCTGCTTGGTTTCTCTTATGCGCTGGTGGTATTACTTCAGGGTGCTCCTGTAGCTTTTCAGGTCTTTCGTGGTTTTCCGGTTCCGCAAGGTTTTCTCGACACGTCTGCAGGAGCGCCTGGCTTCTTGGAGTTCGATGGCGAACCAGGCGGCTTTCAGGGGGCGTTGTTTGACGAGGTGGCAGAGGGGTGCGAGCATGTCGGTGCAGCTGGAGATCTAGCTGTGAAATCCCTTGGCTGAGGAGTTGTGGGGTCGGTCTTGGCACAGGGTGGGTCTAGGAGGATAGTGGTGTTAATGTGTCCTCAGTAATCTTGCTCCAGTTCCTTCGTGGTGGGCGTGGGGCGGGTTTGGGTCCGGAGGTGGTGTTGAAGGTGAAATGTACGCAGTGGTGGTCCGTCCAGAGGGGCTGTGAGGTGTGGCTGAAGTGGAAGTTTGTCCCTCCTGCGAAGATAGGGTCGAGTGTGTCCGGCTCTGTGTGTGGGGGTGGTGACTAGCTGCTTCGTTCAGAAGTTGGAGTGGTTGTCGAGAAGGGTGATGGAGTCGGGGTCGCTGCGGTTGTCGAGGTGGAAGTTCAGGTCTCCGAGCTGGATGTAGTCCATGGAAGTGATGGCGTGGGGTGCAAGGAGGTCGGCAATGGTAGCGGCGGACTGGGTGCGAGGTCTGGGGGGTCTGTAGGCGAGGGTGCCGCGTAACATGGTCCTGGGGTCGGTCTGGATCAGGAAGTGGAGGTGTTCTGTGTTGGAATGGGGATCGCTCGTGCTGGAGGTGGAGAGTTGGAGGGAGGTCTTGTGTGCAATGGCGAGCCCTCCTCCTGGGCGGTCCTTTCTCTGGATCTTGTATCCATCGGGGATGGCGGTGGCGATGTCGGGCCGGAGGTGGGGTTGGTCCAGGTTTCCGTGAAGAAAGTGACGTTGGGCAAGAGGGTGTCGATCAGGTCCCAGATCTCCACGGCGTGTCTGTGTAGGGAGCATACGTTGAGTAGTATGCATGTCAGGGCTCTGGTGGTGCGGGCGTCCAGTGAACCTTCGTCGGTCGTGGGGGTGCTGTAGATGGTGAAGGATTGTCAGCAGTGCCTGCAGGAGAACTGTCCGTGGGTGGTCTTCGGTGTGGATTTTTCGCAGTAGAACTAACTGAACCTTGAACTGGTAATGTTTGCCTGCTATCACAAATCTGAGGTATTTGCAATGTGCTGGATGAATTGGAATGTGAAAGTAGGCGTCTTTCAGATCTAGAGTAGACATAAGTCGCCTTGCTATAAAAGGGAAAGTACTTGTTGAAGAATCACCATGTGAAAGTGCTCTGACAGTATTTATTTGTTTAACTCTCTGTGATCTAGAATAGGTCTTAATGAGCCATCCTTTTTGGGAATTAGAAAGCAAAGGGAATAAACCCCCGACCCTTGGTACTGAAATGGGACTGGTTCTACAGCCCCTTTGAGTAACAGAGATTGCATTTCTTGTTGAAGCAAGTGCTGGTGGTCTGGTGACAATTTGTAATATTGAGGTGGAATGTTTGGCGGGTTGCTGGTAAGCTCCAGGCAATAACCATGTTGGATAATTCCAATCCCCCATTTGTTGGTTGTTATTGATCCCCAAATAGGGAGAAAGTCTTGAAATCTTCCTCCGACAGGTGTGGAATAGTCTGGGGGGAAGTCACTGCTTATTTGGGGAAGGGGGAATTGCGGGATGTGGTGTTTTTAAGCCTGCCACTGGGACTATTACCTCCATAACTTCCTCTGAAAAATCCCATTGTAAAAGATGATTGGGAATTATTTTTGTAAGGGGAAGTATTTTGGTCAGTCCCTGTGGACCTGGACTCTCCTCTGTAAAAGGAGCGCCTAAAGGAACCTCTGTTTTAGGGGGATTGAAGCGGTCCCATGGATATTGCTGCATTAGTGTCTTTTTTTCATTTTTTCGAGCGCTTGATCAACTTCAGGGCCAAAACTATGTTTCTTGTCAAAAGGTATGTTGAGAGTGGATTGCTTGACTTCAGGTTTGAACCCTGAAATCTGTAACCAGGCATGTCTCTGGAGTAGGATGCTAGTATTCACCTCACTAGCTGCAGTATCAGCGCATTGGAAGAGTTGGAAATTAGTTTACCTTTAGGAACTAAATCCTGAGCTTTGGCCTTATGCTCATCTGGGAGAAACTGTAATAATTGCTCTATTTCGTCCCAGTGGGCCCTTTCATATCTTGCTAGGAGGCCTTGGGCGTTAGCAATACGCCAATGATAAGCCGCCTGCGAAGCTACTCGTTTGCCAGAAGCATCAACCAGTTTTGACTTTTTATCTGGGGGAGGAGCATCCCCAAACGCTTGAGAATTAGCTCGCTTTCGAGCACTGGATACTACTACAGAGTCAAGTGGTAACTGACCCTTAATGAAAATAGGGTCTGTTGGGGAAGGTTTGTATTACTTATCAACTATAGGAGTAAGGATTTTAGCACGTACAGGATCTTTAAAGATGTCGTCTGCGTGCCTCAACATACCCTTAAGCATAGGCAGTGTCTGACTGGACTTATGTGTTCCTAGAGTTTCAAATAGAAAGTCCTCCTCTAAGGACTCTTTATGGAGCACCACCCCATGGTACTGTGAAGCTCTAGCAATGAGCTCCTGATATGACAGATTGTCATCTGGTGGAGATGGTCTAACAGGGTAAATATCTGGATCTGTACCCTGTGTAGGATCAATTGTATAATCCGTCCAAGGATCTATTGGTAACTGTGTCATCATCATCAGTATCACCTGCATCAGGGTGAGGCAGAGGAGACGGACGAGTTGCAATGCGTGAAGGATCAAGCTGAGGAGGAGATAGTAGTGTGTTGAAAGGACTAGTACCCACACCTTTTCTCTGCATCGGAATCTTATAAGAGCTGTCGTCATCAGGAAGATTGTGTTTGGATGGTGGTTTAGCGTGAATATGCCTGTGTCAGAATATAGAGTTTTTTTTCTGTTTCAGATCTGACTTAGGTGGTACAACGTCAATGATTAGATCCAGTTGCTGTATGGGAAGCTCTTTAGTTTTCGGCATCAAAGCTTTCGGTGCCTAGCTGGAATGTCCTTTCGGCGCCGAAGAATGTTTCTTTGGTTTCCGTGTCGAAGGTTTCGGCTCACAGACCAGTTTGTGCTTAGAGCCAGAAGGTTTTATCTCGGAAGTGGATTATGGCCGACTCGCCCCTTGCCGGAGTGTTTCGGTGCCGAGCCACAGGCTGGGCATTAGAAACCTCTATTCAGTGCAGACCTTGGCCTAAAAGCAGAGGTTGTGCCGAAGCCTCAGATTTTTTTTATGGATTATTGTCCTTGTGGCACATCGTCTCCTCGAGGACAATCTGCAACACTGATTCAGAGTCAGATGCCGCTGAAGCCTGTTCTTCTTCGGCAGCTGAGACCTCCTCTTGCTCGAAGTCTTCGCCGAAGAGATCCAGTGTGTCGTCTAACTGCTGCCGCTGCACCTCTCGACGTCAAGCCCGACGATCACGGAGAGTCTTCTTCGATCTGAAGGATCAGAACACGTCACAGTCTTGTTCTTTGTGCTCTGGGGACAAGCATAAGAAACACACCTGATGTAAGTACGTACGCGGATACTTCGCGTGGCACAGGGGGAAGAATTTGAACAGAGTCCGTTCCATCCATAAGGAGCCGGACAGACGCGGATAGGCTGGAAGGCCACCCGCACAATTCCAATCGAAATGGAGATTTCTTGATGGTCAAGTCGTACCGCGGAAAATAAGGAAATGCGTTTGAAAACAATACAGTCGAGGGCAGAGTGGATTACACACCGAGGGGAACCCGAAGACCGATTCCGTAATGGGCGCAGCAATACACGTTAGACCCTGATGGCGGAAAAAAACAATCTAACAATGAAGTCTATGCCCATGCATGCTATCACCGAAAGGAGGAGTCACCTTACCTCGTGACTGGAAAGACTTCTTCTAAGAAAAACAACTTGCAAATATCCGGACCCAACACTAGATGGCAGGAGTATGCAAAACAATGCATGTGATCTACGGCTCACAGGCCTTGAACAGGCTGTTTCCACCCAACACTGTAATCCCTCGGGCGGGACCAGCCGCCCATGGGATTACTGAAAGCATTACGACTGGCGGATGGGCTCTCCGAGCCCGTCGGAAGCCAGTCAGAATGACTGGTCACATTCCTTTCCAACCTACTCCATCATAATGGGTGGACGGAACGGCTCCGAACGGCGGTTATAGTAGTTTCCAACCACATTGTAATCAGCCCCAAGGTTGTAAATGACCCATTAGACAAGGTATGTTCAGTGAGGTCACCCCAAAAGGAATAGGGGAGACCCAAAGAGTCACAAATGACTCTATTGACATTTGTGGTGTTCTTAAGGAGTTGCTCAGGTGACAAAATGATAGGTAATCACAGGGTGATAGAGGATCAGAAATGCAGGGCTCTAGGACCCATCTAGCTTTTAGAGCCTCAACTAAATTAGACTGGACACATTAAGTTAATTATGGTTAGAGTGAACGGATATGGTGTACAAACACTTTAGAAGCTGGGCACACGACTGGCAACTTACAAAGAAAGCAGAACCATAAAAGAAATATAATTTACAAATTTGGAAAACGGTGGATGTTTGGAATAAATTATCACTCTGGGGTGGGTGGACTGTTAATCAGCTGGGGAGAGTTGGGAAATTAGCTAGACATCACCTGTGCCTAAAACAGTAGGTGAGGGAAAATCAGCAACATTTGTTTCACTTAAGATGGGTAGCAGTAACCACTGCAAAGTATGCTGCAAGATTTCTCATAAGTGTAAAAAGAGTTTGCACTCCAGATGTCGGTGAGTTGAGATTATGCCCATGCCATTATTTGCATACATGACAACAATCCCAAAAGAGGTGGTAGACTCTTGATTTTAAAGCAAACAATTATGTCCTGCTAGATTTAGTCAGCTTACTGATTTGACTCTAATACAAGTAGATAGTAAAATGATATTCCTCTGATTATTTTTTGTAAATTTCCATCTTAATAGTTGCAACATGTCAGCAGTACTGTGACAGCATACCTCAAACCTTTTCTGCAAATGCTTTACAGTTGGTGCGCAAGATTACATAACTAAACCTAACCAAATTTGTACCAAATGAATTTGCAAATCAACTATAAGATGCTAACTGCAAAGGTAGTATGAATGAATATAAACCATGCAGGTATATAATTTCTTAGATTTTTGCTGACCTAGTCTCTTGGAGGCAAAGGAGTTTAATGCAGATATGAGTAAACATTTCAGAACGGCTTAAAACGAACAGACTCTTGTAATCAATTATAAAGCAAATGTTTTAACAAAAGGGGGAAAACGGTCTTTCATAAGAACTGTCAGCAATTAGCAAACCAGAGGAAAAAGTGCATGCAAGTAATGTACTTACTTCTTAGGGTCTGTAAACATGATTGGTTTTATAGGGGTCTGGTCAGTCCTTTTCCATCCCGTGGGCTGTTTGTTCTTCAACATGTACTTTGAGTAAAAACACTTTGGTACAGAGCTTGAGAGCTGGAAAGATCTGGATTGGGACATATGATGGGGACCTGAATGGTCAGTAACTGGAGAGTTTTTAGACGATTTTTGAGAGTACATTGGAGATGTAAAGCCATGTCTTGAATGCACATTGCTGGAATGAAAAGAATAAAAACATTGTAAGATTACCTAGTGATAGCAATAGCAAATTGTTTTGTATAACATCCAACTGTGGGGTTTCACAGAAGAAACTTGTGAGCACAGCCTGTAAAATGTACACCAATTGGGGATCCTAAGCAGAAAGAGGGCAATGGAAAATGTTAAAGTTACACAAAGGAAGAATGAGTTAATTTTTTCCTTTTCAGTAAACAGAATTATTACCTTTAAGTTTCTATAGCATTTATTTAGAACAACAATCAGACTCCAAAGATCTCATCGCCAACCTGACCGCCGCCAACCGAGACGGACACCTGACAATGGAAAACTCTCACAGAAGACGACACCACAGAAATCATGAAAACTGTACACTTGGGGTTCCAATGGAACAGACCCCTGCAGCCACTGTTTATACAAAATGGGACAATCAATAATCAGCAACAGCCTCAACTACATCATTAACACGTCCATTAAATCTGCCACCTTCCCAGAATACTCGAAAATAATCAGCAGTCAATGCCCTCCTCAAAAAACCAAGAGAACTGAGCAACCTCCGCCTCACCTCTCTCTCCCTTACCGAGACGAGGTGAGGGAGAAGGCCATCAACCGACAACTACTCTAAACTTGGAACACCGCATCCTACTCAACCACACCCAATAAGGATTCTGGTGCAACCACAGCACGGGAACAGCCTTCATTGCGGCAACAGATGACATACAAACTATATTGGACCGTAGAGAAACCGCAACCCTCATCCTACTCAACCTCTACACAGCCTTCGACACTATCTCACACCACACCCATATCAGAAGACTGTACGACAGACATCTAAGGACTAGCCGTAAAATGAATAGACTCTTTCCTCACAGGAAGCCCATCCCACAAATCGGAATCCAAGAATCTGATCTGCAGAATGTTCCTCAAGGTTCATTGCTCAGTCCAACCCTGTTCAACATCTACATAACTCTGCTACCCAACATCATCAGATCCAAGAGATCACCATCATATCCTAAGCCAATGGCACCCAACTCATTCTTTCTCTGACAAGCCATCCACCACTAAACCAACTTCTCCAACTGTATGATCAGCGTAGGAGACTGGATGAGATCTAACTGCTTGAAACTCAATTCCAACAAGATGCAAGTGCTGAGCTTCGGGAAAAAGAACTCTCCATGGGACTCCATCTGTTGGCCATGAGAGCTTGAACCCACACCTGCCACGCCAAAAACTCAATATCACAGTGCAGGTCAATGCGATCAGCTCCTCCGGCTTCCACATTCTTCCCATGCTTCACAAGACATTCAAACGGCTACCCCTGAACACCAGATGCACCATCACACAAGCCGTCATCACAAGCAGATTACACTATGGCATCACATTCTACCTCACAACCTGCATCCATCTCCTACACCGTCTCCAGAACATCCAGAACACCGCAGCGAGACTGATCCTTGACCTCCCCGGTGCACCCACTTCTCACCACACCTCAGAAATCTCCATTGGCTCCCCATCCACAGACATAGCCAATTCAAACTCCTCATGCACACAGTCAAGGCACTGCACAACATCTGATCAGCATACCTGAACAACCACCTGCACTTCCACCAAGGTTGAGTATTCACCTAGATCCCACCAAAGACCTGGAATAACTTTCCCCAACACATCATGGCCTCCTCCTTACTTCTTCTGCACGAAGAGGAAGACCTGGCTCTTCGAATAACTCTGTGGGTTGCGACACCCAACTGTCAGATTACCCTCAAAGGTGATTAGAGAGCCATACAAATTCATGCAACATAACATTATATACTTAACAATTGCCAGGGACTGACAGTGGGACACTGACACAAGATATCTTGGAATTGGACTGAAAAGTATACAAAATGTCTAACTTACCTAGAAGTCTAGCAGAACAAGAAAGAATGATTGATTCAAATATGAATTTTTCATGTATCTTACACAAGTTTTTATGCCAAACTGAATAAATCACTAAGCACTGACTACCTCTCTTTGATGGCTTAGATTTATTGGTACCTTTTAGTTTATGATATTATTTCTAATACATTATATATATTTAGAGTGGCCTTTGGGTCAACCCCATGATCATTATTGAACTGCTTTCATGCCTATCTCGGCTCTCGATTCAATGGCTTCTTCTGTTTGTGCGATCTAGGGGCATTAAAATCGCCCAGTATTAAGATAGGATGAGTTGCATCCTTACACAGCTAACTTTAGCAGTATTTTTTCTTTTTTTTTCACTTTCAGTGCTGCACAGGAGTACATGTATTTTCTCTCTCTCTCTCTCCCTCCCGACAAAACCACTCTGCCGCTCTCTCTTCCTCGCTCCATGTTGGTCCCCTTTTGCCTTTCTTTATCGAGCGCCCCCAGAGTATTACTTTCTATCCTCTCCCCCACTGTTCCCAGTTTCCATTTTCTTTTTTTTAATTGTAAAATGTTTTCAGGAACTGCAAAATGCTGCTGGGCTGCGATCTACCATTTTTTTTGGGCTCAAGCAGACCTTTTCTTCTTGCTATTTTTAATTTACTGTTTTAAAATGTTTCAGTCATTTTGAAAAGATAACAACGTCACAATGGCCACTGGTGCATAAAGAAACATGCACACACATATCCCAAAACATGTGTGGTAACTTGTTGCCATCTGGGAATGGCTTCATATACATGCATGACAATCTATGCACACATATTTGTACACCTCACTTGTCATCTTGGAATGCCTTTTAAAAAAAATAGAAAATGCATTTCAATATGTTGTCCATGGGTAGGCATGCATGCATGCATATGCGTTGGGACACACATGTGAGCATTGATCATAACACAATGGGGGATATTTTGTCATTAGGTAATGCCAATGTAAGGAAGCATTAACAAAGCGAACAGGTCAGCCTTTTACAAGCAGGATTTGCCAATGCCAGTTTTCTTTAATTTCTACGTATTTATGACTCAAATAGGGACAGGCTGACATTTTGGCACTTTTGCCAGAACCCCTGGTAGTGAGTGTTAGTTATATATGAACATTCAGCCATATACGCAGAATCTGCTCCTTCCTAATCCTCATTGTCCTCTACTTGTGACTTGATCTGAACTAATGCGGGACACCTGTCGAAATCAAGTTTGTTGAGTAGTTGTTGCGAGAAGCTCCATCATCCTTCTCACTCTCCATTCTTTGCTCCACATCAGATGAAATGATTGAGCTGAGTGAATGTAGCTTGGAACCACCTTGCTTTCCCTCCGTGTTCATCCCCATCCCTCTTTGTCTGGAATACTTCCTATAGTTTGTGAAGGTTAATATGTAGCCACTCCACAGAGAGAATAAGGGAATGCCTCAATTCTATATTTCAATATCTCCATAAATGCACTTCCACTGGGAAGACAAACTGAAGTTCAATGGATTCCAGCTGAACTACCTTTGCTAATGATTTGCGCAATGGGCTAAAACCTCCATAAAGGATCAACCTTCGACTGCAGCTTGGAAGAACCCAATCTGCCATGTTACTGATGCCCATCTTTTCTCTACTACCTTCCTGTTGAGGGGCCCGCGACTGGGGGCAAGGATCACTGGACTTTGTGTCCCAGCCTCCTTTGCAGCTTGCTGCCGCCAACGCCATACTATCGCGCCTGGAGGCGCTTTAAATTCAACTGCGGGCTCCCGTGAAAGTGCATAGTGCCCAGGAACTCTGCTTCTATAATCTCATATTTAACATCTGCAGTGGGGGCTCTAACTCAAGAAATGCAAAATGCGGTGGACCCGCTGGGATTGCGAGCTGATCAACCGGGGTTGAAGTGTTCCCTTAGTCATTCCCGCACAGCCTGTAACCCCCAATGAGTCTCTAGCCATGACCAGCATGCAGGAAGGTCCACAGGAAGGTTATTCGTTTTCTGGCAGGGGGACTCAGTCTGAAGAGGGAGAGGCCACGGGAATGGTTGCACCCCTGAAGAAGGAACTATTTTTACCCTCAGTAAATAAAAAGGGGAAAAGAAGAGTGACCAAACTTGGTCTGGCCCCAGCTGAACCTACCATAAGACATGATGGAGGATCAGATCGAACCCTTGACTCATTAATTCGCACAGCTATCAAACAAGTTATGGAGGACATACTTAATACGCGCCTCAAGCAACTTTTCTCTACTGCTATTAAAGACAAAACGTTAGTAAACGGGGTAATGGGGAAACTAGAGCATCTAGCGACCCAACTAAGGGATTTGAATAATAACAGTGTGCTCTGAGTGATAGACGTGCTTCAGTGGCTTTGCAAACTCAGAATGCAGTTGAAAAGAGAGGGGGGCAATTAGGGGTGCAAATTGGAGCCTGCCACAGACTAGTCAGGGCCCCCTAGTTAGGGATAGGCTAGCATAGACCATGGAGTGTTGTGTAACGGGTAAGCAATGTAAACATATCCCTGTTCCCAATAAACAATCTGTAGGTCAGGGCAAGAACCCCATAAATAGAAAGGATAACAGGACAACAAATAGCTGCAGACTTAACCTGCCACCAGAGGCCACTCCCTTAGTTGCAATTCTCATAGGTGTTCCGCCGCTTAAAGAGAATTGTCTGGAATCCACCCTGGAATTTTTACGTAAAACCAAGTTCTGGTGCAAACAGCACTCCATAAATGGGGAGCAGGCTTCCTCCCGTATTATAATGGCAAGACGAGTTGGCTGGGTAGGACAGAGGCCAAAACAAATAGAGGGAGATTGTATCATCATTAATTTTGACCAGGCAGGAATAGCGGGTAAGCTGTTTCAGGAGGGACTCAATGAGGGCCCGGGGGGCATAAGGGCCCTACCCCTGGGATTCTCCTATCCACCCTCAGAGGGTAGTCAGTTACCTAGTAGGAGTCTGTGGGTGAACTTTGTACCAACAAAAAGGAAGGCGCGCTTACCGCCAAGATTACGCTTTAGGGATGATCGGTGCTGTAACGTGACTCCACCCAGGGTCCCAACTCCACCTACACTGTTAGCTAAACCTCCAGGCGAGGGAGTAAGGGAGAGTAGCTTAGTGTGTTCAAATAGATTTCTTCCATTAAGCCAACTAGACGAAAACGATTGACTGGAATCTCCCCCCTACTGGGGCGCATGGTCAGAATTTGGGGCCCCGGGACTAGTGAGGGAAACAATTTAAATTGTAAGAGCCTAAGCTGGAATATAGTAGGGCCAAGAAGGCAAAGTGAGGAACCCAGGTGGCTTGACTTTTTAAGAGAATACGATATTATGGGTTTACAAGAGATATGGGAATTTTAACCAAAGTTTTTAATGTGGCTAGTCAGCAGGGATTTCCGTCATCCTGGTCTCACTCCACCATCATTCCGGTCTTTAAAAAATGATCAGAGAGGTGACCCAAGCTGTTATAGGCCTATATGCCTGATTGACTCAGCGGTAAAAATTTTAGGTACAGTGATTTTAAGTAAACTTTCAGATTGGTTGAAACGTTACTGATGTACTAACAGAACTCCAATATGGTTTTAGAAACAGTAGGAGAACTTGCCGGTAAATATACACAGTGGCCAAGGCAGGTACAGTACAGTTGGCCTTCATGGATTTATCTTCAGCATTTGATCTAGTAAATAGATCAAAGTTATGGGCAATATTGACTGAAATGGGAATGGATCACTGTCTAGTTTATTTTTTGGCGGATCTTCACAGGGATCTTTTTGCAAGGGTGAGAGCAAGTCAAGATGGGAACTGCACAAAGCACTTTAAAATTGGCAGAGGTGTCCAACGGGGCTGCATTCTAGCTCCCCTGCTTTTTACCCTTTATATAAATACCCTAAGCACCTCCCTATGCTCTGCTAGCCCAGATATTCCACTTGTAGGGGACAGGGTTATCCCTGCCCTCCTATACGCAGATGACGCGGTTTTGTTGGTGCGTACAGCAGTAGGGCTAAAGAGGCTATTGGATTCTTTTGGGTCCTTTATGCAATCTTTAGATCTATTTGTCAACAAAACCAATTGACACACGATGTTAATGGGCCAGAGACCAAAAAAAACGTACAATTTTTTATTGCGAAGGTATAGAGCTGTCAAGGGTGATCTCAATTTCTTACCTGGGGGTCTTGTTCGATGAGAGGGGATCGTGGGTTCCCTAGCAGAAAGAAAAAAAACATGCCATGGCAAGAGCCACAGCAGTCGTCCATGGTTTTGCACGACGACTATGGGCCAAACCATCTGAAGCCATGCTTAATATCTATAGGTCTAAATGCATTGCTATTGCGAGGTATGGGTCTGCAATTTGGGGATACAAATCGGCATACAAGTATTTAAGGCTTCTCTTGTCGGTACCCCAATCTACCCCCACCTATGTTATACACCAAGAATTGGCCATTGGCTATGTTTCTGACCTGATAGGGCTGGCTCCTGTGGTATGTTGGTTAATGATTTGGACCAATCCAGAACTAGCACTGAGTCAAGAGATTTCCAGGGATTGTCTCTCCATGGAGAGACCAAGTAAAATCCTGTGGTTACAACACGTTAAGTCATTTTTAAATAAACTTGGGAACCCTGAACTCTTCGCCTCCCCGGAAAAAATACAGAAAGACGACCTGGTGTGGGTTAAAACACAATTTTAAACTTGTTGTCTGCAGAGAGAGAGGACATTAAGATAATGAAACCTACAGTGAAAGCTTATCTCCTGTTAAAAACCGCACCAAAGATAGAATCTTACTAGACAATTGTCACTTAGCCTTTCCAACGCTTTCTTTTAACTAGATTTAATTTTAAGCTCATTCACTATTTATTAGCAGACTCTCAGGGATGGTGTAGGGTGAACGACTAAGGCCCTTGCACATGTGATAATTTTTCAACCCAGGATACTATGCACTTTATAATGTTTTTTGATCATTTTAGAGATATGCGTAGAAAGTTTTTAATCCCTATTTTAAAGGGAATTTTTTTTATGCAGGTTAGACCTGCTTTATTATATTTGCACATGTTGAATGATCCTTGGGAGACCTTTAATATTGTGAGCTTCTTAGTGGCGGCTGTGAGGCACAGGAAAAAAGAGTATTCTATGATTTGAAATTTGGCCGGTCCTATATGATCACATGAATTTGTTTTAACGTATGCCCTCTCACTTGAGAAAACGCCACTAAATATGATGTATACTGGCTCACCTGCTGCTACATAGGAATTACTGGTAATCTGTTTTATTTGTATAGTTTAAGAACCATGCTACTGAAATGTTTTATCTTGCCCAATGTTTATTCATGAATTTTATTTTAATTGTATTACTGTTGTGATAACTGCTGTATGTTGTGTAATTTTATGGTTTTTATTAACCAAATCAAGTGGATTTGATTGATGTTACTGATCAATGACCTGGGATGAAGGATGGTTTGCCTTTCTAGAGTGGCATGCCCACATGGTGTGACTCATCCCTTCTGCTCTAGATAAACTATGGTTCACAGCCTCGAAATGCACCTTTTTTTTTAAACTCCCTTTTTCCAATCAAGATGACTCTTTAATCAATAAACAAAGGTCCCGGAATAGAAGCTTCCAACATAGGTCAGATCGGTTTCAAATGCTCAGGATATCGTCTTAATTTAAATGTATATAAACTGCATCTAAAGGAACACATTTACATAGTCGGGGTTTAGCCTGTGAATTGGGCATTGGATGGCCTGCTTGGACCAATGTCTGCTAACGTCTTGCTGCAAAGCACACCCTCACCATAAATCATGCACATATCACAACCTGAACGACTTTTGGTTGGTAACTCGTCTCAGTGCTTGCATTAGTGTCAGGAAAGAAGCCAAGCATCAGTCCCCACAAGAATTGCTACTTGCACACAAATGAGAGAAAGGGTCAGTGACAACTGGTGCATCAATGCAGAGCACCACTCAGACCTACCTAGCCCCAAAAAATAAGAGCGAAGTACTTGGGGCAATATGCATCAACACATTTTCCCATAGACACAGAATGGGCAAAACCCTTTGATGCATACGATACTTTGGGCAGGAAAACTAATCATTACTTTCATATGTGTTTTTCTTGCTTAGTCCTTTTGCCCTTTGAGCGCTTCAGCACAGTGAGACTATCTGGGTTAGTAACTTTTGTAGACATTTTACATTCCCAACAAATGCTCCCTTTCTTCTTTTCTTTTACAGTTAGGTCATCATAAATTACACCACTTGCCATTGTAAGTGTCCCAGTGACTCCTGGCTGGGTAATATCTGGTCTGCAAACTCCAAACCCAAACATTTCCGGGTCTGTCAGATGTGTACTGAGTGAAACTGCTGCAGGGGCTGATTGCAAGAGCACAGCCTGACCCCTCACCTGACCCCTAAGAATAAGCAAGAGAGCAGACTATACTCTCCAGGCAGGGCCCCGGAGTCCAGTCATATCCTCCTCCTCCAGCTTTCTGGAGAATGATAGCCCACGGCCAATGGCAGAGACCGGATGAGTGAGCTTACGGCACAAAATAGGAGGAGCAGACAATGTTACTTCCTTGTGTGCTTCTTCCCGGACCGAGAAACTCACTCAGCCCTTCTGGTAATATTGTCCATCTGTTCTGAGTAAACAGAAAATGTCAGTGGATTTGTCCCAGGAACTAGGGGAAACCCAGAATTGAGAGGAAAACAAGTGTAAAAAAGTAATTTTTTCATTCTTACCCTGCATTTTTCAGCTTTTTAAAAACAGTTATACTATTAGTAAGACATGCTTATAGTATCTCACTTTTTATTGCTTTAACTCAGTAAAGTGTGTCAATTAAAACATTTGTACAACTTTATAAATTAACTTTGGTGATAAAGGAACAAGCTGTATTCGGTTCACGCTAGCTTGATTTACTGTTATGAACCATGTTCGTACATTTGGTCTGGGGAGGCTATCAAATAGATTTAGGTAAAGATTATAAACAATAAGCAGCCTTAAGGTCTTGCTCCTTAACGTAATTAACGTTTTTGGAGGCCAAAGATAAACACAATAAGAAGGATACAGGAGCATAAACTCTGAACAAATAAAGCTAAATATACTGCTACCATGTATATTTTGTGAGCTCTGTAGTTCTCAATAGTGAGGATCCAGTGTATCAGTGGAATCAGAGCAATGCATCAGCGGGTAGTGCAGATCTTATATTGCGTCCTACCATCTGACTATAGTTGATTGGAAGGAAGGAGTGAAATTCCTGGCTTGGACTTGAGAAGTGCTTTTATAAATTAATTTAATATGAATTAGACCGCATTTCAAAGCAATTTGGTAACTGCAATTAAAGTATTAACATAATAGTAACACAATGGGAATGAAATTTGTAAGCAATGCTATTATGTTTGCTTTTTAAATTCATATAATCCAGTTCTGCTAACATGTCAGTCAGTAGACACTATAATGGAAGGACTGGCCAACAAACGTGAGGGCAGCCATTCTGCATCTCATCACAGAGTACGCCATACAATCCCAGTATAACGAAATACAAGCCACAGTGAACAATGCAGTAAATATATGGCTATGTCCAAAATAGTAAAATTATGATGAAATTCAAAGGGAACACCTTGCTCTTTTCATGGTATTTATGAAGGTTGGATAAAAAATTGATTTGAAAAACTGCTTTATTTTCAATGAGTAACTATGACAGACTATAGAGTCTTGCAACCTTTTCTAACAGACTATAAACAGATAAAGATATGAAATTATCTATTGGCTTAGAATGAGGCTCATACATATCTGGGAATAAAAGAATGATGTATCTCTACGAGAAAGTTAAAAATAGAAGAGAAAAATAGTTATAAAGCACGTAGCTACCCTAAGGCATCCCAGTGCGATAGTGACATCAGACAGAAAATAACAGATTACTGGGTGGGATTTTGGAAAAGCCATGTTTTGAGGAGCTTCCAGAAGGCCAAAAGATTCAACTCAAGATGTAAATGAAGAGGAAAGGCATTCCAAAACTAAGCGACATTATAGGAAAACAAATGTCCGCCGCTGCTCACCTTTTTTATTTTGGGGACTGAAGCAAGACGTAGGTCTGTCGAGCAGAGACATCTGTTTGGACAGTAGGGAGAGATAATCCCTTGATGATAGGCGGTCCTTTCCCTCAAAAAAGGACTATTGGGTGATACAGAGAGATTTAAATGGAATTCTCTCTAATACAGGTAGTGAGTGGAGAGCCTTCAATGCCGATTTAGCGGACTGACGGTTGGGGATGTAAAGGAGCAAACGAGCTGCACACTTTTGGACAATCTGCAGCTTGGACATAGTTGCTCGGGGAGCTCCTAGATAAAGAGCGTTCCCATAGTCCAGGCAAGAAAGGATCAGAGCCTGGACCATTAGTCTACTAGCGAGGAAGGGAAGAAGAGGAAGGACCTTATGAAGCATCCTGAGAATGCCATAACAGGTGACTGCCAATTTCGTCACCCGATACGGGAACGGTCCAGCCACATTCTCAAACTTTTGATCTGATATTTAGGGGCAGGAGCAGGGCCGAGACAGTTTGGCCACAGCAACCCTGTATTGAAAATGGAGGAATTACCTAGGAGCACACGCTCCGTCTTTTCTACGTTCAGTTTTAGGCAGGAGAGATCCACCCAGTTGGATACCTTCTCCAGGCAGGTGCCCAATCCGGGAGATGAGTTCTCCAAGTGATTGAAGGCCACGACTAACTGCGTGTCATCAGCGTATGTAACTATCTTAATACCAAATGGTAGGACAGTGGGCTCATGTAAACATTAAACAATGTAGGGTTCAGGAACGATCCCTGAGAGACACCACAGTTGAGAGACATACGCTTGGAGATGCAATCTCTTTTCAACACCTGAAAAGACCTGTCTTCCAGGAAGGACTGCAACCAGGTGAAAACACACCCAACACTCCAAGATTCCGGAGTCTGAGGGTCAAGATGTTGTAATTGACGGTGTCAAATGCGACGCTTAGGTCTAAGTAGATGATAGCCGCTGTACCTCCTCGGTCCAGAATTTTCCTGGACTCTTCAGCCACCACTAAAAGAGCGGTTTCTGTCCCCTGTTGGGGTCGGAAACCAGTCTGGGAGGGGTGTAAAAGATTATCGGACTCTAAGAACATGGACAAGACTGAGTTAACAGGCTTTTCAAGGATCTTGCTGATAATCGGATGAGGAAGATAGGGCGGAAGTTCCCCAGGAGGTCAGTGTCAAGGTTAGGTTTTTTGAGCAGTGCTTTCACCATAGCATATTCCATGGTGGAGAGACTAATCCACTAGAGATGGAGGAGTTGATTAATTCCAGTATCACTGTGAGAACAGTTCCTGCGACTAGGTTGAAAGAATGAGGGGGAGCTGGATCTCTGGGGAAGCCTGGTTTTACAAGGGCAGCAGTCAGTGTCTTTTAAGCACCTCAGGTCCATCAGGGGGATTTCCTCAAGCAGGTACTCGGTGCAATAAGGGGCAGTATCCTTAGGCGACGGGGTTGTTGTTACAGGCCGCGAGCCGGATGGTGACATTTTTGTCTTGGATTTGTTTATGAAAGGACTCTGCCAGTTCATTACAGCGGGCGCAATCAGTGGGAACTGGTGGGGAAGGTGGTTTGAGAAGATTCTTTGAAATGTGGGAAATTTCTCGTGGGGAATTGGACGCAAGACTGATTTTTTCTTCATAGTAGGAGACTTAAGCAGATTTAATTTCAGCTTGGTAGAGTTTAATAGCTTCCCTATATTTCAATTTGCTTGATGCAGCATAGTCTCGTCTCCATTTTCCTTCTAGTCTTTTACAAACTTGTTTATGTTCACGGAGCTTAGGGGCGTACCACGGTAGATGTTGGTCCTGACTTTTATGCGGATACCTTTTTTGGGGAGAACAAGGTCTAAGGAGGACTCAATCCACTGATTAAATGTATTGTTAGCGATAATGGGATTAGATTCTAGAGTAGGCCTAGTATCTCCAAGAACAAAGACCCACTGTTCAAAGGTGAGTTTGGACCACATGCGGTCCTGGCTATTGACCGACCAAAACGAAGAAAGTGGTCCCATGGTGTCCCAAAAAAAAGGGATCAGGAAGTGATCTGACCATGGCAGGGGGATAGAGGCCCCCACAGATAGCTCGTCGCTGTTAGTGGAAATTGGGTCAAGTAAATGACCTTTGGAGTGAATAGACCCAATTACTTTTTATTTAAACTGAAATGCTGACAAATTCCTGACTAACTCAGCGGCAACTGGGTTTGCAGGGTCATCTAGATGTAGACTGAGATCTCCTAATATCGTAAAATTGGAGGGGGAGCTGGCGAAATTGGCAAAAGTTTCAGGAAGAAGTTTAAAAAGTTGTCCATGGGCTCCAGGGGGACGATAAATTAAAATACCAGAGAATGTGTGAATAGGCGAAAATCCTATTGCAAAGGAGAGATTCTCGCAGTCAGGTACGTGGTCTGCTAAGATGCAGACACTTGAACTGTCCTTTATGTATAATGGTAATACCACCTCCTTTGCCCTTTTCGTGGTCTTTCCACTAGATGTGGTAACCAAGGAGAAGGGATTGTACGAGGTCAGGATCAGACTCACAGTTAAGCCATGTTTCAGTTAAGAACAGAACATCAGGAAGTTTCTCTTCTCGAAGGATGGAGATTTCTGTAGAGTGTTTAGGTAAGTACCTACAATTTAATAGAAACATTTTATAGAGTGCGGGGTTCTGCAAAATGGCCTGAGGTTTAGGGATCGGACAGAGTCTGAAGGAACAGTGGGGACAGATGGAATCGTCATTTATTAGGGATATAGAATGAATTTTCTTTTGTTGATGCTCCCCCCCTTAGTCGTAGGAGGTGATCCAAAGACTAGCAGTGTTTACCTGTGGGAAAACAGGCAGGGGATGTGGCCCCTTGCCGCGGATGGGCGCAGATGAGCTTGCCTTTGGAGCGTTGTTAGAAATGAGGGGGCTCTGGTTGATGCAGGTGTGAACCCACAACAAGCAGGGACCCTTTACTTCTTGTCAGGGCGAAGGATGACTCCCCAGAATAACCCCTGCTCACCCTCTAGGTGCGTGGCGCGAGCAGTCTAGGCTAAGTCTCAGGCGTACACGGTTAAGCAAATGCAATTACACATACAGTAAACCCCTTGCATGCACCACAAACGGACACCAATCAGGAAGTATATAAAAATAAGCTTTTATGTGGATTCAGCAGATTCAATACAAGGCCCAGTAACGTTAAACTGATGGGGCCACAATTCTTAGGAATACGGTAAAGTTCTCTTTGTTACGGAAAGTTCTTTAGGCGGGCACAAGGTAACTGTAGGCCTCAGCGCACTTCGTGCTGAGGCAGCGCCCAGGAAGCACGCGGCAGATGACAGGGAAATCAGAACGTTGCGGACCCTGGATCCGATGCGAGCTCGCGGTCGAGTTCGTAAGTACAGTACCTTGTTTCTTGACGAAAAAGGCGGGTGCGGGATTTCAGCGGCTCTTCGACAGAAGAGCGAGGCGGCGTCCGGGGCTCCCACACTTCACGATGGGGGTCTGATCTTCAGGTTCACGACAAGAGCGGGGTGTTGCAGGTGGCGGGTGAACAAAGCGGGGCAGCCGGGCACGCAGATACGTCCGGGCCGTCCGAGGCTTGGAGATGCTCACAAACGCCGATTCCGGCGGGAGGGTGAAGGTGCACAGCGAGCCTCCAACGAGCGAGGTGACAGGGGCAGCCCAGCACAGCGTAGGGGGAGCGGCTCCGATCGAGCGAGGCTCTTCCCAAGGCGGGGGCGGCTAAGCAGTCCTGGTCACGGCTCAGGGAGGGACTGGGGCACGAGGGTCACAGCTCCGGCGAGGGAAAGGACACCACAGTCCAGCGGCAGGCGAGTGAAGATCAGGTAGAGCCCAATGGTCCTGGGGCTCAGTTCAGGGGGCAAGCTCAGTTCCAAGCCCTTGGAGATCGTTTTGGAAAAGCACAAGTCTTGAAAGTAAAAATAAAGCAAAGTCTTCAGCAACAGTTTCTCTTCTCTCCTTTGGCAGCAAGGTCACCACTGCAGGCCAATCCCCCAGGATAGGGACAGTCTTCCTCCTACAGCTTTCCCGGTGCCTCCTCCTCAGGCAGAGATTCTTCTTGGTCAAAAGCGGATCTAGTTTCTTAGGAGCAGGGCTCCTACATTTATACAGCAAATCTTTTGTTCTCCCAGGCCAGAGGGGCCCTTGCCTAGTTCAGTCCGGTTTCTGAGCACTTTGTTTACGCGATGCAGGCTTCTTCTTTCAGAGTGCAGGGCAGAGTCCTTAGACGCTCCACAGGGGGCGGAGCCGGCATTGAGGTGGCAGAGCACTGTCCTATTCAGAGCCTAGGAGTACTCCTCCCACCCATCTACCTGTCGATCGTCCTATTCACCACCAGGCTACCTAGCCCTGCCCATCTGGGTTCCCCCGGCCCCGTCACTCACACCAGCCAGACATCAGATACACATCACGCAGAGGCGGGCTGAAATGTTTAGGCAAGCAAAGGCCAGCTTTCTAAAAGCGGCATTTGCAAACCCGGAATATTAAAATAAACCTTACGAAAAGATGTACCTTATTATTCCGAGTTCAGGCATACTAAACTCGATCTTCTACCATGTTCCCTGGGTCGGTTAGGATCATAGGGTGTAATAATCCAGGCCGCCCATACTGGCCTATGAGAACAGGGTAGCCTTGCAGTAGTGAACAACAAGATGGCGGTAATTCACTACTAGGACATGCCACGCATCTAGGCTTGTCCTACCTTATGCTCACAACGCACCCTGCCCGTGGGCCTACCAGAGGGGTGACTAACATGCAGCTAAGGTTTTAGGGACCGGCAAGTGTGGGCACTTGCCAGTCAGCATGTCAGTACCAGACTGCACGCAGGTTCTGCGATGGCAGACCGAGACGTATTTTACCGGCCGCTTCTGTGGGTGGCACAACCCGTGCTGCAAGCCCACCAGCGGTGTTTGCCTTTACATGCCCTGGCGCCCCTGGCGCACTTTACTGGGGTCTGACAGTAAATCAAACAATCCAATCATGGAATCCAACCAACATATACAATTTACATAGGGAGCACTTGCACCGCGACACTGGTTGGCAGTGGCACAGCGCGCTGAGCGGCCAACACCATAAAAACACATGAGGCACAGCGACAAAAAGAGGAAGGGAGACTCACGCCAAGGTGCCAGGTCTAACAAGCGTCTTTGGCGCGCCAGTGGCTAGCCCACTGCGCGTGTCCGCCCAGCCAGTCCCATAAATAGGGAATGAGCCTGAGAACACTAGAGCGCTGATCCGATATGGCGTCGCTACGTGTCCCAACAGGCTGAAAGTGCGAGTGCCAGAGCCCACTAATAAAATTAAAAGCAGTTTCCCCCAGTAGAAAGCATTAAAATTCAATTCAATACAAGTTTTAAAAGCCTCCGGTTTTAAAAAGCCTCTGTTTCGAGTGGAGGAGCAGACTATTATCCCACCACACAGATCTATCGTGACGCTAAACGAGCGTCCACCCAGCCGGTCTCATTAATAGGAAATGGGCCTGAGAACACTAGAGCACTGACCCAAGATGCCGTCTCTACATGTCCCAACAGGCTGAAAGTGCGATAATAATGTGTTACGATTATCTGAGACATTAATGTAGAGGAATACATCAGGCTTATTGAAAAAGTTACTTACATTTGGTAATAATCTTTCTGTTGGATACTCTATATAATCTCAAATTTCTCATCTTGTAAATACCACCAAGAGCCAGGCTGGATCAGAAGAGTTGTCTCAGCAATTTCCTCAAGCGTCAGTTTGTGGTGTTGTGTGGCTCTGAGTAATGTTAGGTTATGGGGACTTTGTAAAGCGCGCAGCTACTCCGAGGAGTGTCCCGGCGCTAAGAGGTCCCCCTTGAAAAGAGAGACAGTCTGCACTCAAAATCCTATGCGTCCCCCTTACTGATGAACAGCCAGGTCTTAAGTTGGCGCCTGAAACTAAGAAGCTCTCTTTCTTGTCTGAGGGAAAGAGGCAAAGTGTTCCATAGTCTTCCCACTACCACCTGGAAGGAGCGTCCCCCCTTCCTGGACCGGATGAATTTTGGCACCAATAGCAGATGTTGGTCCGATGACCTCAAAGTCCTGGGCTGGGGTATAAGGTATAATTCTCTTTCTGATGTTCTGAGCCCCACTGTTATGGAGAGCCTTAAAGGCCAGCACAAGAGACTTAAAATCAATCCTATTTTTTACTGAAAGCCAGTGTAAAGTTTTCAAATGCGTCGACATGTGAGTCCTAGGCCCTACCAAAGAAATCGCTCTGGCTGCCGCATTTTTAACAATCTGTAGGCGGCCCAATAAATAATTTGGGATGCCCAGGTATAACACATTTGCATAATCCAGCCTTGACATAATCAAGGCTTGGACCACAGTCTTCCTATGGGACAATGGCAGCAGTGGTAAGAAGTTTCTCATCATTTTTAAGAGTCTGAAACACATGCCAGCCACAGATTGAACCTGCGACTTCATGGAAAGATCTGAGTCAAGCATGACTCCTAGATTTTTAACAGGGGTGACTGGACTCGAGGGTGGAGGCTGATCCTGGGGCCACCAGTTCCGCCATTCATCACCAGGAGTATGTCCAAAAAAGATTATTTCAGTTTTGGCGGAATTGCATGACAGTTGGTTTTGTCGAAACCAGTCAAACACTTTAGTCAGGCAAAGATGTATTGAATTGTCATTAAGCGGCTCTTCCTTCTCGTACTTGAACAACAGTTGAGAATCATCGGCATAAGTTATAACTTTTGCCCCTTGTTGTTCCGCTAGGGGTGCCAATGGTGCCATATAAATATTAAATAAAGTTGGACTCAAAACTGAGCCCTGAGGCACTCCAACATTCAGTGATGGAATATCCGCTGAGAAAAGTGGGGACCAGACAGATTGCTGACGGCCTTCCAAGAAAGAAGAAAACCACCTGAGAACCGTGCCCCCAAAGCCACATTCACTGAGTCTCTGTAGGAGTCGTCCGTGGGGCACAGTATCAAAAGCCGCCGAGAGGTCCAGCAGTATCAATACTGCCTTACCTCCTCTATCAAGGGTGGATTTGATACTTTCAGTGACTTCCAATAAGGCCGTTTCGGTACTATAATTTGCTCTAAAGCCAGATTGACTGGGATGAAGAGCATTTGTGGCCTCAATGAAGTCAGTGATAACCACATTCACATACTTCTCCAACGACTTAGCGAATAAAGGAAGCAGTGTAATAGGCCTATAGTTGCTTACCACTATTAGGTCAGCTGAGGGTTTCTTCCATAGAGAGAGAATTTTACCCTGTTTCCACCTTGCTGGGACCTTTCCTTCTGACAAGGACAGGTTCAGAACTTAATTCACAGCTGGATTCAGAACCTCAGCGACAGATGCTACTATTTTCACAGGGTATGGATCCGAAGGCGACCCAGACTTAAGCGCCTTCATGATGGTAAGTGAAGTATCCAAAGAGACAGGAGGGAAATCCAGAAGTATTTCCTCCCTAGGGTGTTCTTTAGGGTCTGGCACATCGCCCTGACTCATACAGGTAGGCATATCAAATGTGTCTTGAATGGACTTAATTTTGTCCCAAAAATATTTTGCAACCGGATTCGTCCATTCAAGAGTGGGAGTGAAAAGGCTCTGAGTAACATTGGGGGATGCAAAATCTTTCACAATCTTAAACAATTCTCTACTGCGGTTTCTGGCTTGATCAATTTTAGTAGCCAGAAAGCTTTTTTTCTCATCCCGAACTTTTGCATAGTGCTCAAGTCTTTCCCACCCCGGATGTGATGTTGGGGTCCCTACATAGATGCCATCAGAGTGCATTAACGTCATTTTCTTTCTGTTATCTATCTGCACCGTCAGACGCGGAGCTTTCAATAACCCAACTGTGCAGTTTATCGATCTCTTGATTGGGAATTCATTAGTATGGGCGAGATGAGTCCATTCCAATGAGGTGGGAGGTGTGTGGGTCAGTGAGTTATTTGCAGTTACAGTATTCATCAGAAAGAGCATCACTGAAGGCAAGTAACTGATGGATACTTCTAACCGCAGATTCCTCACCTTAAGAATAGAAACCAATTGAGTAGCTACTCAGATGGCGAGTCTGTGGAAGGGTTAAGACCAAGAAATACTGTAGGACAGACCAGGCAAAATGGCTCTCCTGCTGGACCGACTATCCAGGCCGCAGTGCTTTAAGAATGTATGATCCGACGTCCACACAGCAGCTCGGCAGATGTCCAAATCTGGCACACAGAGCGCCAGCACAGTTATAGCATCTTTCGCTCTGGTGGCACCAGAGTGCAAGCCTTCCAGATGCTGCTTTTCTTTACCAGGTCATAACAGACCTTGACACACAAGACAATCCCTGGAGATGGTCCCCTTCTGTCCCGCGTAGCTCTTTTTTGCCGCAGAGAAACCCACAAAGAGCTGGTCATTCGCCTGCTGCACTATGGTTGAGAAAATTGAGTTCCTCTTCCTCCTTGGAGGGGTGAAGCAGAGCAAAGAAAATTGGTAGGGTGGTGGACTGCCCTTTGTGAAAGTGCATGACCACATTCAGGAGAACGGCAGCTTTTGTCCAAACAACCAGTTTGACTGGGTAGAAGTTGGCATACAGCTGTTGTACAGAAAGAGCTTGTAGTTTGCTCAAGCAACAAGCTCAATTAAGCACCATGAGGAATGTGGTTTTCAATGTCAAGACATGTAGTAGGAACAGCTATGCATCGGTTCAAATGCAGTGCACATGAGGAAGGTGAGAACTAAAGACAAAATATTGGCATGGCAGTGAACTGTGCCTGTAAATGCTTCAGGTCGGTTGAACAACATCATACAACCAATTTCTCCCATTACCCCGCATAAACAGTTTTGGTGGAGGGACGCCAGTATGCCATCAATCACTTTGGGAGGGAAGATTCTCCCAAAAGGACAGCTGGACTGGAGGATAGAGGCTCATGACTAGAAGTTGCAGATACCACACTCTCCTCTCCCAGTCTGGGGCCACTGGGATGACTTGGGCCTGGTTGTTCCTGATCTTCTTTAGAACTATGGGCAGGCGAGGAAGAGGTGGCAAGGCATACAGGAGTTTTGAATACCCACTTGCACGAAAGGCATCTCCGAGCAAGAGTTGGCATGGGATCTCTAATATGCAAAGGATAGGACAGAGAATATTCTCCAAGGAGCAAATAATATCAAGCCAGGGTTCTCCGCATGTTGGAAGACACTCTGCGCCGCTTACTAGTGAAGCCACCAGTCATGATCCGCTTATATACATAATGAACTTGTCCTTTCGAAGGAAGAAGTTTAGAAGGTGAAGAAAAGGGTGGAGACCTCCATCCTTTTTGGGCACCAGAAAGTAACAGGAATAGCACTAGTCCCAATCTACGATGATTGTAACCTATTTATGGTTTGTAGAACAGGCAAGTGGGCTTCCGGGAGGTGTTGTAGTCTGATTGGAATGAGGGCGGAAGGGGGGGGGGGGGGGCAGCAGCGTCAACAAAAGCAGGGGGTAACCACTATGCACAATCTGGGGCACCGATTTGTCAGATATGATGATCCTCCACCTGGGGAGGTAAGGTGAGGCTCTTCACTACCAGGCAATTGTGTGCCATTGATGAGAAGTTGAAGTGGTTTTGCAGTGGCTGCAGCAGGAGGGGCGGGGATTGGGGGCCTGGACACTGGCAGTCAGATTCCCAGTAGAGTTGCTAGACCTGACTCACATTACCCACTACTGAGGTCAAGACAAACATACTCACAGGTGCTCCAGCCAGGACAACACAACAGTCCCTTCTCCCTTTTAATCAGGACCTTACAGACATGCTACTGGGCACATGGGCAAAACCAGAATCTTTCCCTCCAGTAATTGGCAGTTTAACAGGTGGTACAGGTATGCTCGGATGGACCCTGCCTTACTTCTCCAACATCTCTTCTCAGTGAGCCTGGTGGTGTAGGCCTCCATTAGCTGACTGAATCCCATCGCCTTACCGACCATTCCATCAGACTGATAGTGGAAAAGCATGGAGGTGTTCGCTAAGAGAATGTTCTCCTCTGCCAGCCTTGCTCTTCAGTCAGTGAACCCCAGCTACCTCCTGGGGAGATACTCACCTCCACTGTGGGTAATGGTGGCCAAGATCTTGCCAGCTATCTCAGATGACATCCAGCTCAGCCTGCAGTGCCTTACCCAAGAGACAGGCAAGACGCAGCAAAATACTCCATAACATTGGGCCTGAGCTGGACCTCCAATGCTCTTTGGCAGTATCAACGAAGGCAGATTCTTAAGTAGCCACAGCCGTTAAATGTCAGTGGAGGCCTCTGTCTGGCGAAGAATACTACCCACTGGCATACAGCTGATCAAAAATAGGTTCTACTCACCATAGTTTATTATTATCATCATCAGGATCATATTCATGTTGAGTCTTGGGATCGGAGCGAGAAAGAACTGTGCAAGGTCAATAAAGGTCGCTCTGGGTGGGCTTTTGAATCTGAGAGGACTATTGCCTCCAGCACAGGGCTCAGGCATGGTTTTAGTGCCGTAAGACACTAAAGTTCGACCTTGGGTGAGGTAGAGTAGCACAGCTGGTGTCTTGGACATATCCACAGATGGTAAACTGACTGGAGGCCACCTCGGATCTTTCTTCTCAAAGGTGCTCCAGAGGGAAAGGTCCAATACCGAAAATGTTGTTCATGGCCTTGAATTCATGCAGTTGCTGCACCATCATTGCTCGACTGGGGAAGTCGGGTCGCCTGGGAACGAGGGTTGGAATCGGTTCTGAGATTGAAGACGGAGTTTGCAGCCTACAGGTATCCAGGGCGTTGAGAGGCTATGCATGAGGGGAGTGGTGGGATGAAGGGGAGCTGTGCTTTGAAATGTTTTGCTACTTCAACTTACTTGAAGACCCTGAGGCTGGTCGTTCACGAGATCCACTTCGGTAGCGGGAGAACATCCAGGCTCTTGACTTCATATGAGACTGGGCCGTTTTTGACTTCTCATGGTGCTCTCTGATGGAAACTTTGGCTTTGGGGTCGTCGATGGCCTTCAGGTTCATCCTTGTACATTTTTCACACAACATCGAGTTTTGTTTGGAGCCCAGGCACCAGAGACAGAACTCACGGGGTCAGTCATCAACATCTGTTTGTAGCAGTGCTTAAATAGTTTGAACCTGTCATTGTTGGAGGGGGACATCTCCCTTGAATACTGGAAAATGTTTTGACAGAAGTTCCCGTCAGGTCTGACAGAATTCAAGAGAGTAAGCTCTACATCTGTGTCAAAGGGCATGGAAAGAATGGAAATGACGTCAACATGTGGAGGTGGTGGGTATGTTGAAGCCCCCAAGTTACTTTCAGGGCTTGACTGACTGAACATGAAGCTGCATGATGTCAACTACTGATGTGCAAGGGGATTCCTGAGAAAACTCTATGGACCCAGTTTGATGCCTAGGGGTACTAACAAGGAGAGGAACCTGCAGTTAGAAGTATCCATCTTAAACATCTATTAGTATAAATGAGGTGTGTTTAATGAGCGAAACATTGAGTCATCAGTACATTATAAATGTGTTCCCACTAAAAACATGACATGTTTTACATGAAAGCTCAGAGAAATTTCTATTAGATGACTGAGATTTGAGATTATACGTTTAGGCACCCGAACATTTGAGCTCCTGGAAACGACATGTCTAATTTAGTATTGACTATGACCGGGAACTTTATAACTCCTATTCTATTATTTACTGTATTCTTTGATCACTGTGTTTTGCTACTACGTGTTTTATTACTTTTTCACTTTTTTCAAAGTTGCGTTGAGCTATTTATATATGTAATGGAGCAATGCTCTGATGAATAGGGGGCTACTTGCGATACAAATATCTGCATAATATATCAAATTCTCATTTGAAATAAAATGTAAAAGAAACTTACAATAGATCAATGTTAAGAGAGGTGATTTGAAGATGATACAATTTCTTTAACTGAAATTCATGGAGAAGGTACTTTAAAGTGTGTACCCAAATCTTCTGTTGACTTTTAACAAGGTGTCTATCCCATCCTCCGGTCTACTGAAGCTGGTGCATGATTGCTATCCTGAAGGCAGATCTGAGTTGTTGAGGGAAGGTTGGGGCAGACTCTGATTAGGTGTCTACATGCTTTACTCACTGGTACCAACACTCCTTCTGGATAGACATTGCTGCGGCAGAAGCATATTTTTCTTCAGATCTGCCCTCCAGGAGCAGATGGAAGCACACTGCGTTTCAACATTTTCTCCCCAGACTTCAAAATAAGAAAGATGCCTTCAGGTTTTAGAGGTAAGCATACTGACTATGTCTCAACCAGGCTCCCTCCTTCCAAGACGAAAAACAACGCACTTTCCAGTAATAATGGCCAGAACATAACATGCCATGCTTGTCAATTACTTTAGCTCCTGAATTCAAGGGCCGCATGCATATGTTTGTCAGCAGTTAACATCCCACTAATTTCCGAACTGCGCCATTTTATAAGTTCAATTAAAAGAAAACAACACATTTTCTGAGGATTTCATTATTTGTGGCTGTTTCCTAAAGCAAACAAAGGAGAAAATAGCACCTTTAATGTAGCTATGTGCCTTACCTTGACTTATGTATGTCCCCACTGCTGCTAGAAGAGAGTGGCCCATCTGCTTTATGCAATTTTGGTCTGTATCCTTTGCTCTGAATTCCAACACTCAGTGAAGTCATAAGCTCCGGTCGTTTGTCAGTACCATATTGGGTCCTATCTACTAGTCTCCCACACTTGTCATGCAAACCTGGGTAGGTGGCAGTACTATGTGTGTTCTTCGTCAGTTTCTCTCTTTGAGGTGCGGCCTTGCTGGGTTTTGCCAGCATGCAGCTGGGGCTAAAAGTGTGGAGACTGGTGTCTATTCCACTGTCGCTGGATGTCCCCTTGGACATAGGATCTTGCTCAGCCTCTGTAGGTTCTGCCATATCAAACCACCGTTCGTCACTATGGCTGCTAGAAGCGTTGCTCGACAACGTATTGCTGCTGGAATGACTGGAATACTGAGCTTCACCCTAGAAGGATAGATGCATTTTTTAAGGTTGCATGAACATTAAATAGCAACTGAAAAACATTTCCAACACTACTGAGCGATGAAGCCTTGAAAAGAATGGTTAAAAAAATATATTTGATGCTCTACTGATGAAGGAATAAACAGTTAAAAAACACCAACAATGTATCTCCTTCACTCTCAGTCACTACGAATCAACCTAGATCAGTATGGTTAAAGTATGCAGTCCCCAGTTCTTCACCACTATTATAATTCTTGCATGGAAAGACAGGCAATGAGGTATCAATTACGGAGGGTGCCATTAAGGGGCTGAACACTTGCCATCTCAATTATGGACTAAAATGAAGTCATGAATTTTCATACTGGTTATCAATCAATCAGTTTCACTTTATTTGTTTTTGGCGTAAAACGATAAAAGTAATCTGAAACAGTTCATTATACAAAGAGTGACTTAAGACGGTACATTTATACAAAAAAGTGACATGGTTAGCAAATCTTACTTAAAAACAATGTATAAAAAATGAATATGTGATAGATCTTTAAGAAGGAACGGAGTAAGTACGGGATCCCTGCCTGAACTGGATGTGCCCGAACCATGCATACTGGGACACAATGCAATCACTTATGAGCCACTATCAACTAATTGCAGCATGCTCTAAGCCGCACTGCTGATTTAAAAAAATGAAGGACATAAAAAACAGTGCTAACAGAAAGCATTTGTACAAAAATAAAAGCTGGTCGCACCTGTCTAAACTCCAATTTTTTCAAAATTGGATTAGACAAATTTTTCCATGGAATCTCATAATAATTACAAAACATTAAAAAATGGAGCATGTCCTGTGGAGACTTACCGTCGCAGCCACAGGACTCTAGGTTCTGACCTCTACTGCACCCATGAGGCTGTGCCAACAGCAGGTGGAAAAGATCAAAACTAAACCTGGTCAATAAAAACCGATCATAGATACTAAAGGGCCCTAGGAAAAATGGCTCAATGGATTGCATAGTTTTCAAGATGACAGATCTACGGACACTCTGTTTCCTCAACTCACACTCCTCCCTGTCTATTATTTTCTGATTAAGAAAGGACTCCTTTACCCAGCCCAGGTCTTTCTTATTCACTAAATCAGGATTGGAGAATAAATCAACTCTTCCCAGCCGCCCAAGGCAACTCTTTATGAAATTAAGCCAAAGGATATGATGGGCGTGGTGAAGGGCCATACACTCCTTCAGGATTAGTTTACTTAAAATTGTTCGTTGATTCAGCTGGAGTTTCAATCGCAATGTTAGGGGGCGAATGGCCAACAGATCAGAAAGATAGGACACACCCAGCTCTTCATGAACCACTAAGTTTGAGATTCCCTGGGGCACACATAAAAGCTGTTTCAAGAAGTTATTTTCAGCCACTTCCTCCATGGCAACATAGCCCCAGATTTCACTGCCATAGGAAACTTTAGTTATACATTTTGCCTGGCATATCTGCAGTAGTGCCGCCATTGGTCTCCTGCCTAAACTTGAGGTGAAGATAAAATGGCTATGTTAGCACGCACTAAAACTCCCTGCTTTCGCTGTATTAGTGGCCCCATTTCATCTTGTCGTCTATCAAGATCCAGAGATAAGAAAAGACATCTGTGCGGGGAACCGGGGCAGATCCAACCATAAACCGATAATGCTTTCTTGTGCAAGGTCCCACCTGCATCACAAAGGATTTGGAATCATTTATTGACAAGCCCAGATCCTCCAGGAATAAGGAAAAAGAGTTGAGCAGTGATTGCAACCCTCTGGCGGTCCGGGCCATGAGGACCGTATCATTCGCGTACAGTAGAACCCGCAGACCACGCCGACCCACCTGAGGATAATCTACCTTAGTCTCCAATAAAACCTTCTCCAGTTTGTTGATGTATAAGTTAAACACAAAAAGGAGCAAGGATACACCCTTGACATACTCCTCTATTTATGGAGAACTGGTGGGAGACCTTAAGCCATCCTGGCTATCAAACAAGTGTACCTTTAACAGAACATTTCTGCAAGTATGAGGCTTGTGTGCAGAGCTTTTGTAAATTAATATTCATGGAAAACCTACTAGATGGAGTGAGAGCCTCAGAGCAATTTACAACTTTTAATGTAAACCAAACCAAATACCTTTTTTAGGCACCCAGGGTGGAGCAACCACACTACTCAAGCCCAGCTCAATTCTCCATAATATTGTACAAACTGCTAAAAGCCGTTCATTTACCATGTAGAAAACATGTCTAATGCAGATATATCAAACTCGATCTGACTAGAGGAGTCCTAGAATCGACTACTTTAGAAAGCATAAGCGAGATTATATTGGCCATGTTTGTTGAGAAACAAGGCATAAGGAGCCACATTTTCTAGTGTCTTTATTGGCTTTGGTTAAAAGTACTGTATTCGCATATTTCACGTGTCATGGTTAACAGCCTGGGTGCCAGGTTGGATGCACAGGCACTCTGATGGGAGCATTTACTATCTTCTGCATAGCTGAGCCTAATATTAAACAGCTGATTCACAAAAGGGTGTGTACCTCAATCTCACAAATTGCAATCACTTTAGTACATTTATAACAGTTTTTGAAAAACATACTGGTTAACTCACTATGCCAAGGTTTTAGAGCCAAGTCTTTCAAAATTTCCAATACTGGTTTACATAAATTAATTTTTGCCCTTTATCACGCACACATGGCTCACCAAGGTCTTCTGAATCTAATAAAATCCCCAGTGAGGCAGCTTCAATGAACTCGCATTTGTGTTACAATCATTTATATTAATTATCTTTCATATTCTCATAAGGCAAGAGAACTGCTGAATGTCTTTCCAATTTGTAAACGTCTCACGATAATGATTTTTGGATGCTACTTTGTTGAACTCACATATCATGCAGATATATGCCTTAAATGTGCTCCACACTAGCCTGTGTGGCATATTGATTTTTCTGCTCTTATGAAAGAACTGCAGTATTTCATACCCAAGGGATGTTACAAACACCAAACTATGAGGACACCAGAATTACATTCCCACTGGTTAGGGGCACTTTTTATGGCAGATGGGTAGAATGCACAGCTAATGCATAAGGAAAGTTACTTTGGTCGCTATTTGAAATTGTTCAAGGGAGGCCTAGATATCATCAGAAGATAAACTGCCGGCATGCAACACACATCCATCATGACTTGAAATTGATCATCTGCAGAAGTCAATCCTGATTGACAGGGCCCTACTTGCCACATTCTACCTGCTGATACATATTTCTTTGAAGTCCTTCTCAATAACATTTACATTATTTTAATCTCCCATATAGAGAGCAAATGCCTTAGAGCCTAGAACTCAAAATTGTCTGTTAATACCTTCAAGCCAAGTCACAAAGTGTGCTGAATAAATACATATTCTTCGTTCTCTTTTAAGGGACGAAAGATGTATGACTGATATGTCAGTTTAATGCCAGATATGTAGTGTGTCCCTGGGTATCCTAGATGTAATATGACCACTTTCAGATTAAGTCTGTTTACCTGGTTTCATCCAGGTATTGACAGCCCACACAATCCAGGCCAGCCTGCTCCACTTTTAGATGTTCTCGGCCTTCAGTGGCAAGATTTCAAAATGAGACTGGTCTTCATGAATTTTGCTCCTAGCAGCCACATTATGAATAGATGCAGCAGTTACTCCAGGTCCCCCCTTTCTGTACCTTTCGATGGAAAAAGAGTTACGGCATGCTGCTAAGTTATTAATTAAGATGGCAGCTGATGCCATAATGCTGTGCGCTCAGTTGCTCGGTATGTTTCAGAAAGACAGCGATGCGTCTTCTGAGAGTGGCTCCTAAGTGGAGGATTGATTGTAAAAAGTATTACTATATGGGTCAACTTTCTGATGATCAAGTGTGTACTGGTTCTTCCTTGTATATTACACAGCGCCTTGGTTCTGTGTATGAACCCCTTTAATTGTCATCGGACAGATGGATAATCCCACTCACGAATACTGTTTACTATTTGTTTGTAGCTGCCTTTGGTATGCATCTGTTATGAGGATATGTATGGCACTGTCAACACACACACTGTCTTTTTTCTTGTTTACTTGAAACCAATAAAATACAGTTTAAAAAAGTTATAAAGTAAGACGCCTACACATGATTCATAGGCACCTACCTGTTCAGTTGAGCCCTTCAAAAATACCTTGATGTGGCAAAGACCAACAAAAAACAAGTAGCCTGTTGAGACAATGACTTTTTTTTTTTACATATGATTGACTAAAGTGGTTTATCCTTACGTTTGTCTGCACATTCAGGAACCAAATGACCCCAGCTAAGCATTGCATTTCATCACCACTGAGACAGCTACAGATTGAGTAAACATGCCCTGCTTGAATTATCTCCGGTGAGCAGGCATGACTAAAATGTGGTAACTGTAACTCTGCAGTGCTTGGTGCATCTGCCAAAAAAGTTTAAGCTTGTGCTGCCAAACAGTCATGAAAATGATGTTGATTTTCATGCTAAATTAACTATTGAAAAAAAACCATGGAAGAAGGAATTTTCTCACACAGGTCTGACAGACAACTTAGCCAGAAGTTAGCAGCTAGATTGACAGATCAGCAGAATTACCTCTAGCTGCTTTGTGTGTTTTCAGAAGTGCTCAAAATATTGCGGGGACTCCAGCTGGTTGCTTTAAATACCTTAAACTTCTCTTGAAAAGATTCAGTGACAAGTGTAAAGGGAGCCTCCGTCTTATTCTAAATATGGCATGCGCAAGCATGGCTTGTAGGTACATTGGATTCCAGGGTTGGATGCCCATTTTAACAAAGAAGTGCAGGTCTCATCTTTCGCATGCAGGCTCACTTTTGATAAAGGCCCTTTAAGCGTTTATGCTACTTGTATACTGTGCAAATACCACATTTCTCATATTTGTTTCTCCAGAATAGCACGGAAAGCCATTGATGTTACTGATTTTGATCTTGCGATCTGAAAGTGGCCTCACGATTCCCTACTATATTGAGATAAACACTTCATGCATCCCATATCATCAGATGAACCACTCAGACACAGTATATATTCACCCACTTAACACCCTAATCAGATTAGAGATAATGCACCTTGTGCTGGAAAACGAGCTCCCTACCTCCATTTTTATTTATTGGCAACCTTCCTAGTTGTGAGAAACAGTTCTAGAGTCATCATCATGTACTCCTAGGAGGCCCCAACAGCAGCTCAGAAAATCTCATTGGATCACAGTTGTTCCTCATTCTTAGTAACCATGGGTAGAAATAAAATGATCAATTGATCATGAGTAGGTAATGATAACTCTCCTCGTGTGAGAGGTATCACTTACATTCCTCACAAACTTTCATAACTTCCCTTTAGAAGCTAGATTCTCACAGTCCACCTGCTGCTTCTCGTGCACAGCATTTACAAGTAGAACATTTCTTAAATGAAATGCTTACAAAATTCATACAAATATGTATCTAACCTTAATAGTAACAGACGTCAAACTGACCAGTGTTTTAAGACAAATGCATTTCTTCATTTTAACTCCATGTTAATTAATTCTTGTAGCAACATGCAGCGCTGCTGCGTTTCAAAGGATCCTGGAGCTGTCAGATTGCACACCCTCGACATGGAACCAGGTTTGATTGGAATCTGTTGTGTTACAAGAGGTGCTGTAGATTCCATTGGTTGCAGTCATGTAGATTTCTGATAAAGTAATGCAAGGGTGTTCAAATGAAAGTGGTCTGCAGGAACAAAGTGTACTTGTACACTTCCCTCTTTAATTGCATAAGCACAGCCATGATCTTCTCTTAAATAGTTGGAGACCAAACTATCACAGACAGAGTTGGAAGTGTCCTACACCCAGTAAGCATCACAAAATGTGTCATCACAGTTAAAACATCCTAAAAGAGCTTTATGCAAGCGGCCAGTTGGCAATAGAAAGGTCTACATTTCTTTCCTTTTCTTGTATAAATTACGTTATTAGGAAGATCTTAATTTGCTAAGGATCCTGTTCACAAAGATTTGCCAGTTAATCAATGTGACGTATTCCAAAAACACATTCAGGACTAAGAGCCTTATCAACTTTCAGATTGATTCTTTGGAACTGGTCCTGATGAGGGTCTGCCATAACATTTAACCTTGAACGAAATTGTACATTCCCTCTGTCTCTGAGTCAGAGGGAGTAGCAAACTTGTCTGGGGCGACACTTCAACCCTTAAAACAAGATATGCATAATCTGTGTTATACATGCACTCTCCCACATAGTCACTTTTGTTCAGTGTTGATCTGTATTCATATACTGTCTTAATACATTGCTGGTGCCCTGCTGATGCACGTTTCTGCAGTCCCAGCCTGGTCACTGCAATAACTTAAAGCATAAGGCATCTGTAGATAAAATAATATCCCTTAGAGAAAACACTTCTTGAACAGTGAATTTGTCATTGCACAATGACAAGGAAAGCATACTCAGCCCTTCATTTCAAATAAAGTGCATAACCTCAGCAGTAAGGTAGTTTCACCTTTGTTTTAGATTTCTTAACTTCTTGCTTGCCACTAGGAAAGATCTAGTTTTAAATGTGTTTTGCAAAAAGGTTATGTTACAGCCAGGATACTTTGTATAACCTAGAGTTTTTGTAGACTGTAGTGAGCTGCAAACTGGTCGCTGTTCTAATTGATTTACTGGATGATTTCTACGCCTCACTGAGAGAGCAAATAATGTTCGACTTTACCTCCAACTTTTTCTGCTTGCTTTATTAGATTACCATTCAGCCTCACTAAATGTTAAATGAATTAACACTGTAATGAAAGTATCACATTAGTAATATTTCTAAATGTCTAGTGTTTAGTTTTGTGAGAGTTAACTCCGGTCATCGCAGTCTGCAATGTCTCTCTGGTGGCCACCGGGCTAAGCCCTGAAAATGGTTTCCTGCTGAGCTACACATCAGATATAAATTAAACTTTACAAAGGTTTTTTTTATGTTAAACCTATGCCTGTATAACCCCGTGCATAGAAGTTAATTGTTTAGGTTGCGTAATAAGGAGAAATTTCGAGTTAACTGTTGCCTTGCATTATACTGCTGTTATATAAAAAGTAAATACATTGAGGGTACCCGTCATTGTAAAATGCCTTTGCTTTGAAGAGCAACAAAGTAGATCAACTGTTTTTAGGTTCCATTAAAGAGTTGTTGAAGAATATTTGCTGTACTAAAGTCATACACCACAAATGTGTTCTCAAATATTTGCTGCAAAGCCGTCTAAATTGAAAGTTCTGTTATTGTGGTGCTAATGAACTTACTTTTGAATGCCTGTTGGGAGACTCCTTGCCAGCTAGGTCCTGCCGTCCTTGACACTTTGCGACGTAATTTCCAGCCACGGCACCAACTCTGGACTGCACTGGAATATGCCATAGAGGTTCTGCAAAAATTCAGAAGGTGTTTAGACCACATGCAAAGCAAAACATCATTCCAACTATAACATGAAAGCCAAAATTACCAGAGCGACTGCTTTGATTTTAACTTTGGAGTCCCAAAATAGCATTTTGCCACGGGCTCACTACCTTCTATGGTTTGGAGAGTGCGACTGTTTCTTTTATCAACTCAGTTAGGTCATATTGTGAAGTGAGGTATTTAAATACAACTAAACACAAAACAAACTTATTGTAAAGGTTTGTATGTTAATCCTATTCATGTTATAACTAGTCATTTTAATGAAAAAAACATTGATTTGTTAGCCCATGATGCTTCCTTTTCTGAAACACATGGAAAGCCAGATAAGCAATGGTGGGGATCTAAACCTAATTGAGTAGCCAAAGTTGATAAAACCAAAGTTGTGTGAAGTTCTTCCAAGAGCATATGTAAGACACATGGGCTAAGTTTTAACAACTGCCCAACTTTGAAGTGAACAGCTGCATGTGACTAGCCTGTACTTGGAAAAGAGCACACTGGACTTGAAACAAAAATATGCAGCACCTTCATCCAACCCAGGTCTCATTTACAACTACTGAATCAAATTCCCCAAGGAGAAAAGAAAAAAAAAGGAGGGGAAATAAATGGGTTTTGGGATTAGCGGTTTACTTTTGCTATAAAATACATCATGTGAGAAGTACCGGCAGAAGACGGTAGAGTAGCATGAAAAACAAGAGTAAAGATATTGATTGTTTGGACATAAATAAAGAGCATAAGCCTTCCTTAGCGCTAAAGGGGTGCGATTGGGCTAAAGAAGCTAGTACTGGATGTCGAAAGTGGTCCATCTTCCAATCTTAACAGAACTGAATGCGGCATATGGTGTGAAGAAAAATGCTATATTACAGTCAGGGTGGCAGGTGTTCAGATGAAGAAATATATGCCAAGCAGCAAAGACAGGAGGAGTTAATTATGATTCTAGAACTGGAAATGAATTCTACCTGCAAGTTGCTCTCTGCAGTTCCAATCACTGTTTTTGTGTAGCACTAAAACTTAGAAAAGGCTTGAAAAGGGCTAAAGAAATACCTGCTGAAAATACAATTTGATAAGCTATGTCCTTAGCACCATCCTAAAGGTTAGCAGTTATTTTACATTCCGTAATTCAACTGTCGGGTGCATTCTTTTCAGTACAAGCACCATGGAAAGGCTTTTCAACTATCCCTCCTCACGACACTCTTCGGAGTAAAAGGATTCCTTATCAGCGGTCCTAAAATACCTTGCAGGGATGTAGGGACAACGTTTTTGTGAAAGCTAGTCAAGAGTTTTGCCATGGGCAGCCTCAAGTGTCAGGACTAGGGTCTTGAATTTACAGCTTGATGTCACTGGGAGCAAAGCAATTTTTAAAAATGGGGAAAATGTTTATCTTTCCATTAGGTTATACACTGCCCGGCATTTAGTACTGCATGCAATTAATAAACCTTGTCTGTTGAAGGGTATTGCATTCAAATAGGTTTTGTATAGATCAATGGAATAAAAAAAAAATCAGCAAGCTAATGATCACAAAAAGACCCAAATGAGCTTTAGTTGTTTTGGGAACTATAGACCTTAAGGAAACGATTTACAATAGGAGACTTGAAAAGAGAAGGCTGATCAGGAAGGTGAAGAAAGGCCAAAATGGCCAAAAGATAGCCCTTGAGGGTGCCCAAAGCAGAGCCCTGCTGAGCCAAAGAAAGCAGGAAGAGGAGAACCTCAGAAAAGGGGGCAGAAAGGGGATCCACAGCCTTTACTGCGCATCATGCCACAAATTTGTTACATTTACAGGCGTATACTGTTTTAGTAGAGGAACGCCTGGCTGCCAAGATAACGTTACAGACTTCAGGAGGAAGGTCGAAGGCTGTCAACTGTAGCCGCTCAACCAACACGCAAGGAGGTGGAGGCTGGACAGGTTCAGGTGGAGGACCGTCCCCTGCTGCTGCCGCCATAGAAGATCCTCCCGAAGGGGCAGTCTGACCAGAGGATCGATAGCTATGTTCAAGAGCTCGGGATACCAGACACTTCTTGCCCAGTCCGGAGCCACAAGAATTACTTGGGCCCGGTCGTGCTTGATCTTCTTCAGCACTCTGGGCAGAAGTGGTATAGGCTGAAAAGACCACAACTCCACTCAGGACAAAAAGCATTACCTAACTAATGCCGCCTTGGAAATACCAAAGCACAGAACTGCTGACATTGTGCGTTCTCTTCGGTGGCGAATAGATCTAATCAAGGCTATCCCCACTGCTGAAAGAGACCTTGCATCACCTCAGAGTGAAGATGCCATTAGTGATCTATCAAGCACTGGCGTCGAAGTTCGTCCGCCGTGGCGTTCAGGGAACCAGTCAGGTGTTGAACCACCAGGGACATGCCCTGATGTTCCAGCCACTTCCAGAGACGAAGGGCCTCCTGGCAGAGGGTCCACGATCCCACTCCGCCCTGTTTGTTGCAATACCACACGGCGGAAGTTTTGTCTGTGTACACCTGCACTACTCTTCCTTTGACAGAAGGAAGGAATGCCTTCAGTGTTAGACATATCGCTCAGAGCTCCAGAAGGTTGATGTGGAGCCCAGACTCCGCCGGAGACCAGAGGCCTATGATCGCTGCCTCTCCCCATGCCATGAGTGACGCATCTGTCACCACTGTGAAATTTGGTTGGGGAAGGGAGAGGGACCTGCCGTTGACCCAATCCTGGTTCATGAGCCACCACTGCAACTTATGTGTAGTCCCCGCCAAGATGTGGACGTCATCGGACAGATTCTCCTGCTACTGCGCCCACTGGAACTTCAGGCACCACTGCAGAGCCCGTATATGCCACCTGGGATGATCAACCAGCAGGATGCACCAGGCCATGAGGTCCAGCAGCCTAAGGGTCATTCTCACCAAAATCCAGAATAGAGGCTGGAACATCGGTATCATAGCCCGAATATCCCAGACTCGCTGTTCGGGAGGATAGGCCCGGAACTGCGCTGTGTCCAGAACCGCTCCAATGAAAAGGAGCTTTTGAGAAGGGGGAAGGTACAACTTCACCACGTTGACTGTGAACCCCAGCGAATGCAGGAGGCCCGCCATAGTCTGGAGGTGGGCGACGGCAGCATGGGGCGAGCTCGCCATAAACAACAAGTTGTCGAGATAGGGGAAGACTGGAACCTCTGATCTGAGCAGATGAGCTGTGACCACCGCCATCCCTTTCATGAACACCCGAGGGGCGCTGGTAAGGCCAAAAGGGAGCACAGTAAACTGAAAATGCTTGTGGCCTACTGTGAACCGTAAGTAACGGCTGTGGACCAGAGCCAATGTCAATATTTTGAACTTCTCCTTCAGGAGGAAGAGGTTGACGTCCCTGAGGTCCAAGATAGGAACCCAGAAAGAAGTGGGAGTAGAAGCCACGACCTACTTCTGGAATGGCGACTCGCTCGATGGCTCCCTTGGCCAAGAGAGCCACAACTTTCTGATGGAGAAGGGCCAGGGATCCTCCGACATGTGGTGGAATGCAGGTGGCATGGAGGGAGGGGTAGTCTTGAAGGGGAGGGAGTAGCCCCTTCGGACTATCTGCAAAACCTCCCTGTCCAATGTGATGTTGTGCCAGTGGGGGAGGCTATGGCGGATCCAGCCGCCCACTGGCAACTGGTAGCCCTGAAAGGTCCAACTAGGAAGGTTTGGAGGCTACTGCACAGAGGACACTGGTGGACTGGCCCGCCGGCTACCCAGATCTACAGCGGTGGGTCCCACGACCCTGCAGAGGCTGGACAGCCTGCGCGGGCCCGTGGCTCTGGGCAGAACGTGGTGGAGCACCCCTTCCGTAGCCACGAAAGGGGCGAAAAGCAGACTAGGTGGGCGAGAGGTAGTAGCGAGGCCCAAGGATCTGGCCGTAGCCCTAGAGTCCTTGAAGCACTCGAGCGCATTGTCCACCCTGTCGCCAAACAAGCGATGGCCATCAAAGGGCATGTCCAAAAGAATCGATTGGACATCGCCCGAGAAGCCAGTGAACCTCAGCCAGGCGTAGCATCTCAAGGATACTGATGTTAAAATCGCCCTGCCTAGCGAGTCGGCGGTGTCCAGCCCACACCGGTGAACTTTGCTGCATCCCTCCTTTCAGCAACCGCACTGGAGAGTACATACTGGGACTCCTCCAGACACTGTGGCAGCACCTGCGCAACCGTGTCCCACACAGAGTGGGTGTAACGGCCCAAGAGACACCGGTGTTCACCAACCGCAGACCTAAGCTGACGGAAGAAAACATCATCTTCCCAAGACGATCAAGCTTCTTGGATTCGCTATCTGGCAGAGCAGCAGGGAACGCGCCTTTGGATGTTGAGGCTCGGACCGCCAAGCTCTCATGGGTAGGGTGTTGGGAGAGGAAAATGGGGTAGCCCGGGGCCGGGCGGTGGCGTTGGGGAATCATCCTATCCACAGGAGTACCTGTGCTGGACTTGGACCAGGTGTCCCGAAGGATGTCCGTGAGGGCCTCACTGAACGGCAGTAGGGGCTCATAAGAGGCTGCTGCCGGTTGAAGCACCTCAGTCAGGAGGTTAGTCCTGACTGCCACCCTAGGTAGCTCAAGGCCCAAGGCCTCAGCTACCCTATGCAACACCACAGCGTAGGAGGCTTCCTCCTCCATAGCCACGGTAGGGGGAGAAAGCATACCAAGGTATGGGGATGTTTCCAGACCACTCTCTCCAGTCCGGCTCTTCTAGCTGGTCTGCTAGAGGGTCAATAAACCCCTCCTAGTCCTCCTCACCCTCCTCTGGCTGCCACACGGGGTGATACGGAACACCAGGATAGAAGAGCTGTACAAAAGTACTGGTCGGCGCCGGTACTGGCATCAGTCAACGCAAGTCCAGCTCCATGTCGAGGTGGAGGCTGGGGTTGACGCCGGCTGGGGACACAACCGGCATCGGAGGAGGCGGAAGTGTCGTCAATGGATTTGGCACCAGAAGAGGTGTCGTAAGGTCAACCGGTGCCGATCCGGATCCAGGCCTGGATTCCTGGGGGCCCTGCGGCGCCAAAGCCGCCGGCATCGAAGGGCTAGAACCCTCAGCCGAGTCCGCGGGGAAGGGAGGGAAGCTCAGAGCCGACCCAACAGGCTCTGAGGTCAGAGCCAGACAACTACCTTATGCATCCCGCATCGCATCGGCCTACAGACGGGGAGGAGAAGAAGAGCGACGGTGCTTCTTCACCTTCTTCTTGTGTTTCGACTTACCCGAAGACGAAGACTTCGAAGAGGAGTGATGGTGGTGACTCCACGATTCCCTCCCGGGACCTAGAGCAGCGGAGAGCTGACTGCTGGGCCTCGAGAAGCTTTTGGGACCAATCCAACAATGACTTAGGGTTCATGGCTTGGCAGTCGTAGCACAACTTAGGGTCATGGTCGCACTCACGGCACCAGAGGCACACGAGATGTGGGTCCGTGACCGACATTAACTTGTGACAGGAGGCACAAGGCTTGAAGCCGGTCCGTCGATGTGACATCTCCTGCACCAGGAGTCAAACTACTCAAAAAAGTCGACAAAAAAAACAACAAAAAACTCTAGTAAAAAAAACTAAGGGTACTGCTCTCTCCGGATCTGTGTTGGCTGGTGCGGAAAAAAAAAAGAACTAACGTCAACATGCAGGGGCAGCGTCTAAGTAGATACAGCGACGTCATTCTAATGATCGTGACACGAACAACGAACGCACGCCACCTACAGACACGCAGGGCTACTGCTGAAGAAAAATTCTCTGGATCCAGTCTGACGCCTGGGGGTAATTCTAAGGTAAGGTATACATAACTAATAGTCTCTTTCAGATCAGTTATGCCAAAAACTCTGAAGGTGATTCTGGCTTCAACAGGGAGGCAGGGGAAATCCTTCAGGATTAAGTTAATGCAAATTGATTTAACTATAAATGTGCAACTAAAGCAAGTAGTCCATTCCAGGTGGAAGAGTGACATGTTAGCTATTCCAAAAATTGATTTTCTCAGGTTATCTCTGATTAAACCTTAACATGTACACCTGATCAAACGTAAGACTTGAGATCTTCAGATGGGGCATTATGTTAGGTGTCTGCTAATTGTAGATTTTCAAGTAAAGGACTGAAAAGGCTTCATCAAAGAAAGGAGAAGGCTTGCTTTCAGGTTTACGTTGGAGTAGTGATTTGCTTCTGGTGCTAAGAGAACCTTCACCAAAGTAAAGTTTATTCTTCAGGTTCCAGGAACAACTTAGGTGGATCATCTTCATATTGTTCAGAAGATATTGTTTTCTGATTTTACCATAAGTAAGCAAGCAACTAACTAAATTATTGATTTCCTTACTGCATGAGGCAATACCTTAGCTCGAAGCCAGATTGGATACCTGGTGCTGTGACTCACGTTTTTAACTTCTTAGAAAGGTGAAGTTGGAATGAAGAGGCTTGGTAAGACTTGAGATGGAGTAATATGTTAATGTAGAATCCTAGAGATTATCCTTATGCAATTTTAGGGAGGGGTGTGGGGCAGTGGCCAGAGGGGCTGACTCTAGAGCACGGGGCTCACGGTTCGATCGCTGGCGGCAGCTCAGCTTAGCATCATGTGACTCTGAGCAATACCTCAATTAATCTCCCAGAGCGCTCCCAGCGCCTTAAAACCCTTATGCGTGATATATTTGTGCTTTACAAATAGGAATTATTATTATTATTGCTATTTGAGTGGGAAGATGCACACTGGAAAAGGGGTGTCAAACTAGTCTGGACGACTGGAGACAAGTCTTTGGAGTGCAGAAGGAGACATTCTGGTCTGTTGCGATTTAGTTTGAATGAAATGGAGCTCATTCAATTCTGTTTTGAAATAGGTTTCCATGGTTGCCAAGCCAGAAAGATTAGACAGGTTTAGGTTGCACCCGAGTGGCATCTCTATATTGATGGATGGCCATGTTGTCTCCTAGTACTGCTTCTTCCACAGGTTCCATGTAAAGGTTGATCAGGGAGAGTCAGCAGTCAGGAGACAACCCTGAGCTCCCCCACCTGAAAATAGGGAAAAGCAGGAGATCTGAAAGATTACAGCTTCACATATTGTGATCAATAGTTCCAAAATGAGAAAGAAGAGTAAAGGAATACGCCCCTGAAGACCATTCGCAAGAAAAGGACAGTAAGTAGTGCCTCATGATGAACAGTATCGAGCAAGGAAAAGAGGATGAGAAGGACTATGAGGTGGGCCTCATCACTGCTATCAACATGCATGTGGTCATCCAGTACCTTAAAACATCTTGAGGGTAAATGTCAGAGCATTTGGTTTGATTTGGTCTCTAAATACAAGGGTAATAACGCACCTCCTGCTTGAGGTAACTTTAAATACATTTATGCAGAATGTAGTGGCAAACTCAAAATAAGAGTCAAATAATTTATAATAGAATTTGGAACATCCACCATAATGCTGTAATTGGAAGCATGTCTTAAGAAGTCATGGCAAACATGGCACTGACGATGAATCCTATTCAGAAAATGTGTAATTCCTCTACAATGTCATAACCATTTACAGAACAAAAGAAACATATGCGGTGCACAACAAATGTGAGATATGGAATATAAATGAACCAAAATATCAGCACAACTCATTAGATGCAAACATCTAACAGTGGAGTCCCCGAAGTTTGGCGCATGGGAAGCCAGTGCAGGTCTTTCATGCACTTTGATGCTGAACCTAATCTGTTTTTGTTGCATACTAACTTGGCAGCGGCATTTCGGAGGACCTGTAACCGAGTGAAGAGAGACTCGTTCATGCCCACAAATAGAGCATTGCCGTAGTCAAGCTGACTCATAAGCAAGCCCTGCGTGATTGTTCTTCTGCAGTCTAGTGGGATCCAGGGAAAAAGACTGTGTAGCAATTTCAAGGTGGCAAAACCCTTGCCACAAAGGGCCCGTACATGGTCCTTCATGGATAGAGTATCATCAATGAAGATTCCTAGGTTTTTTGCGCAGTGCTTAGGGGTTGGGACAGTCCCGAGTGTTTGTGGCCACCATGTGGCGTCCCAGATCCCCTTGGCCCCTCCAAAAAGCAGGATTTCAGTTTTCCCTGCATTTAATATAAGGCAGTGCTTCTGCATCCACTGTGCCATTTCTGAGAGACAATTATGTAGTTTTATTTTGGTGGCTTCAGGCCTTTCTTCGAGGGCTACCATTAGCTGTGTGTCATCAGCATAGGAGCAAATGCCAATACCCCATTTTCTGCTGATTTCTGCCAGGGATGAGACGTAGGTGTTAAATAACGTGGGGCTTAGCGATGCGGGTACTGCTGACAAAAACTTTCCAGATCCATTCTGAAGCCTGGGGCTAATCCAATGGTAAGGAATCTATCACTATGTGTTTCTTTCAGATATAATAAAATATTCCAGTCTTTAAAATGCATGTTTGAGGATGCACCAATATTAACTGCTCTTCATCCTTCTTTTCTGCCTCCTCCTTCATAGACAAATGTAAAAATTGTTTAACAAAGGCAGCGCTATGCCAGGGATAAACTCAACCTTTGGATGGCAATGGAGGAATCCTAATGACATATATAGTAACAATTAAACAGTTAATAGGGTAAATGTGGAAGGAATTAGGTGTGGTTAGAATCAAAGTAGATGTGATGAGATATTAGTGTGGTGGCAATTTAGAAATAGCATATTTGTTCGTTAACATTCCTCCCATGAAGAAGGTTGACTGGTCTCAGACTACACTTTAAAAGATTGAGCAAGTTATTTCTTCTTCAAGGAACCATAGTTGACCTACTATAAATGGAAGTATGTATAACGCTGGTCCTCCAGAGCCACAACCATGACAGCTGCTGAATAATCACTACCTATGTAAATGATTCCAAGTAGATTTATAGCATGTCAATTCATTGTTTGTGGATATCCTGGAAATATGACTTGGCTCTGGCCCTCGAGAACAGACTGATCAGAACTTGGCGTAGCACTAGTAGATGTAGGTGGACCCACCAGCACAGTTCTGCTGAAAGACTGATAAATAATCAATTTGGACATATATTTCTTTAGCAGTGGTCACAATCTTTTTGGGCTTGCTTGCTAACTTCTGGTTCTGAGTACAGTGCTTTAAAATAGATTGTACTTTCTCAGTGTACAACAAGCTGAAGTCACAGAGGGCCTTAGCTCACCCTTTATTAAGTCGAAAGTTCTTATTTACATCTAGCAGAATTTTAAGACTCTATTATGGCACAATTCATTTTAAGACACATATCACTGACTGAACATACAGCTGCCACAGACATGGTCAATCTCTGCACGAGGCATGAGTTACTTACCTTTGTGGAGTCCAACCATCCGCCAGAGGTTAGGTCTGTCAGTTTTCTGGAGGACTGCTCCATCTAAACTCAGTTGAACAAATCTAAGAACATGGTAACAACTTAAGCCACCTCAGAGAAGCACCCCGGCACAAGTGGCACCAGATAACATCTACAATTCAGCCCTCAAGTTACAGAGGGGGTTGGAAAAGGGCAATTAGACACTTACTATGCTGCTGGTTTTTGTAATGCATTGTCAGCCATTGGCACTGACTTGCCTTATAGCATTCTAGGATAACTGTGGGTGCCACAGAACGCAATCCCAGGCATCCAATGAGAGACAAGGGTCTAAGTCGCACTGTGACAAAATGCTCTCTGTACCATGTGCTGCTCTGTGTGACGTTGGGTAGTGTTGTTAAGTTCAGTGAGCTGTGACTGTGATTTTTAAGCCAGTGGTCTACTGGAGGACATTTACCAGTTGCTTATGCATCTGTTAGGTAGAAAAAGAAGCTAATTTCCTGGTGATTACAGGTAATTTAGGCCAGGAGAGGCTTGCTGTGTGATGTTAGTGCATGGTGTGCCTTGGTGGCAAGAGCTGTTGAGAGCAATAATATAGTCTAATACAGGTTACATGGCTGAGATGCTGGAAATATTTGGGGCATTGTAGCTTACTTACACTGTTAGAAATTAATTGAAAACCACTAGATTTCACAATGATTATGTGTGGACCTTGTGCTGCAGGGATAAAATGAATTCAATTCAACTACTTGAATAGGACCTACAGGATTGATGTGCCGACGTATGCACCCTGTATTACCTGTGTTTGGTAGCACTGGTTTGATAATTTCTCGTATATTTTAGGTGAAAACCAATACAGATATTTTTTAAACAAATGAATTGGACCGGAATTACATCTACCGCATTTCACAATGTTAACCTCAGGTTTCCAAAGAGGTGTTCCAGATGTATGCGTGAGATTGCTGTTGTGTACATAGTTTGCCAATATGCAGTGATACACACCAACTGGCGCAAAGTAACTGGGGAAATCTTAGAACAGGAAGAGTAGATTTGGGAACTGGCATGTCACGACTACTGTGCTAAATTCCAGGTAGATGCCCACTGCGCCCGAACCCTACTATATAAAACTATACATAAATATGTAAATAGATAAACAAATAAATGACCTTTTATAGACCTGGATCTTCCTATTAGCCAAAAGCATTATCCCAATGAACTGAAAATGCCGAGCGGGGCTGTGAAATGCTGAAATCTTGTGGAGGCGAAGAAGATTCATTTCTCTGTTAGTTGGCAGCTGTAGCTATGTGGTTGGTTTATTTGCTTGAACCAACCACATCGGGACAGTAACAGGAGTTGTAGGCATAGAAAGAACAAGACAGCCAGGCACGGCCCCTGCCGTGGTGGTGACATCAAGCGTTGAGAAAGCGCTTGGCATAATGGAACATGTAGTGCCTGCAGCTCGTGATCTTGGTGCGCTTAGAGCATTTCAAAGGCAAAAAGAACTACATGTTCCTAAATTTTGTGGAACAGTACTTGATTTCTGAGATCGAGAGAAAATATGAAGAGCTGCAGGGTGACGAGAAGAACGGAACAATGAGTATTAATTCTATGGAATATAAACACAGCAAGGCAGAGGTAGGTGGGGGTAGGCATGCAGCACATGGGACGAGGTAGAAGAGTGGCGGGAGCTGAGGGACAGGAGAGCAGGAAGCAAATATAGAAAATAGATAGAAAAAAAGGAGGGACAAGTGGAAGGATTGGCCACTAGCAAGCAAGTATTTTTAAAGGACACAAACAAATGAAAGCAGTGGCCGGGCTGTGAGCCCACATATAAGTATATATAAGTATATAGATAAGTATATACTAAAGTATATACAAAAGGTCTTGAATGCTAGACCTAAAAAGTGAGTGAGCCGGTAGGCATCAATCCACCCAAACAGGTTCACTCCTACTAATCACTACACGGTATGCTACCACCACTGCACGCATGCTGCTTAACTATTGGTGAAGGTAGTAACCTACCACCACTATGAGGGCAGCGCTTTAGGCACCTCTCCTGGTCCAACAAAACCGCAATCCGTGAGAAAGGCCTCTGTCATAGAGCGCACAAACATGATCCGAGTTTGCCCATGACAAAAAACACTCAGTATTAGGGGCCCAGACATTAGTACAGTTGGGCACTCACTAGAGGGGTACACACCCTTTACCGTGCATAGGGTTCTTACACCCTAACAGACTGGATTAGACAAGCAACTGTAATTAGTATTGCTGTTCTGACATGTATTGATTAGTATTGCTGTTCTGACAAGTCTTAATAATTTGTAAAAATCTTTGACAAAAATCAACTTCTAAAGAAAAAAAAACAACTAGAATTTCACATTGAGTCAACTAACATGAAAGTAAGAGTAACATTAACATGGTGATAGAGTAAATGCAAGCAGAAGACAAGCACTATTTCTGTTTTTTTAAAATAGTTATTTTTATTAGGCAAGGAATAAATACAATATAATATTCAAAATGAATTAAATTTGCAAACAGACAACGATTAGTTAAAACATAGATTATTCATATACACCAGCCTCCTAAAGGGAAAATACACAATACACTACAACACTATTTTTATGTAATCAAATAAAATTCTTAGCTGTAGCAATTGCATGCATTATTTCCAGAATAAGAAATAAACTGTCCCCTCGGGAAAAAAACAGATTTCCTTCCTGGGCCGATAATGGCGGGCACATACTTTTTTTTTTTTAACTTTTAAGAATTGTCCAGTTTGGCACACTAGTTTCGAAATATTGGGTGCTTTCAAGTTTCCTCTAGAGGGCAATTTCATGTCTTGTCACTAGCATGAACGTAAAAAATAGGTTTGCATGGTAGGTTGTGCCGCCAGTTATATGCCCTGAATAACTCCAGAGGGGCAGATACAGCAAGCAAGACAAGGATTTCAATCAGTCTAGAACTGCATACTGATCAGCATGCTGCCAAAAATGATTAACTTCATGAAACAGGGACAATAATCAGAGTTCCTGAGTTCTGTTCAGAGAAGACAGTGAAAAGTTAGTCCAGAAAGGCAGGAAATACTTACTAATCTGTATAGTTTTCTGATTGATTTGATTGGATAACCACCGCTTATTACATAATATTTCTCTAGGGTTGTCAATGAATAATAAAAAGTTTTCCCCCAGGATTACTGGAAAATGCATTCTAGTGTCAGACGTCTAAACATGGAATGAATGAAGACTGATGGCAGCGGCCATGTTGGTCTAGAAACAACAAAAATAGAAACCTAAAGTTCACAAAGGTAAAGTCAACAATAACGCAGAAGAGGAAATATGAAGTTTTTCAACAACCCCTCAGTGCTATACACATAAACTGGAACTTGTGTGTGAGTCAGAATGGACTTGTACACATTTATTAACATGCACAGTCTATGAAATGTGCCATGCCAGGTGGGCAGAAGAGGTTAAACACTATTTAGCAAGTCATTAAGGTAGGAGTTCTCGCCACAACAGACGTGTCATTTAGGTGAAAGACTGTTTTAGCCACATTAAGTTAGAATGTTCAAATCTGTTTGAGCAAGTGGTGGCCACAGAGGGAAACCAAAAAGATGGATGTGGAGTACCCATAGTGTTATTGCCTAGTGTACTCCTCTCCAAACGGATCAAGGCAATCTAATTCTTGACTAATTCAAATGTAAAAGGTTGAAAGCCAGATGGGGAAAAAGTCTAGAGGCAGTCAGAACACTATATACTTCTCTCATTTGGAGGACTGGAGATACTTAGTTTAAAAGCTTGATGACCTTGACCTCAGCAACTCCATGCCATATGCTCCCCGTTGGGGCAGCTTCTATGGCTAATTTGAGCACTGGCAGCATCATGTAAGGAGGGAGCATCAGGTCACAGGAAGTCCCTCCGCTACATCAGATTCAATGGCATAGGGCTGAGGTGATGAAAATAGCGACAGCTGTGTTTAGCAAGCTCAGGGAAAGCAAATTAGTCTTGCTTAGATAATGCCTGTTAACTGTCGATACTGCCTTTGTCAACGCTTGTCAAACAGCAGCAGGAAGCAATATTAGAATGTTATTGTGTACACTTCCAAGATGGCCGTCACATTGCATCTAGACTTAATGTGCGGCAATCTTGGAAAGGTAGAACAATAAGTATATGAGTGAGGTGCGAAGCCTGGATCTGTAGTGGCAGCACCAGGGCAGGAAGAAAGGAAGATTGGTGGTGAGGGAACAAGCTGAGCAGCGAAATAGAGCAAGGAGAAACCAAACCTTGAATGCCACTTTTTGACAGACTAAGTTTGTTGAACAAATTAACCTGTGGTGCTAATGTGCAGATTTCACAGGGTAATATTGATACAAATGAGGGATCAACCAGGAAAGCGGGCATGACAGGGTAATAGAAGTAGCGGAGAACTGGAATGAGCAGGGAGGCTGGGAAAAAGAAACAAGCGTGATTGTGGAATGAACAGGAGTGAGGAGAGCAAAGACAAGGGGAAACAACAGTGGTAAAAACTGGTGGAACGCCATGCACTCCTATTGAGTGTCAACAGTCAAATGCTATAGAAACTTGATGGGGAAAAAGTTCCTCGATGTAAGCAGTGCAAAACTGTAACTCATCCACTCAAAACAAGTCAATACTCTTCTGAGAGGGACAAAAATAAGAATGAGGACGAAAGCCATCGAACACAAGCAAGCCATCCAACGTGTGAGCAAGGAGCACACTCGAAGCCCATGCAAAGTATATGTTTAACATGTTGGTTACAATGTTTTCTGCAACACACAACTAAAACTGACTGCAGTAAGATTGCCAAATAGCATCATAAACTTGAATCAATTGCACAGAACTACCTTGATGATCAAATGTGTGGGGGAGAAAACTCCTAAAAAGTTAGTACCATAAATTTCAGATGCAGCTCTAGAGAACTGACCTGTTAACTCATGAGGTAACCTGCAGGGAATGCTTTGGCCTTTCAAAGTCTTACAAATTGGGAGGGCAGGCTCCACAACTCTCTCCAACCTTTCCTCACAGTCTGGGTAATAAAAGCCAGAGTCTCCATTGACATATTGCTCTGGAGAATGCATTTCTTCCCCATCCTGCTCTCAATCATAAAATACGTGTTTGGATTATCACATATGCAAAGAAATGGCTTTGTTGAAGTGACCAACACCAATACCCGAGACATCCAGTCAAATGGTGCCAGACGTCACAAGGGTATTGCTACTGAAAGCACCAATCCTATGTAAGTGATTAATGTCTAGTATTGTTGAGGAAGTTCTCAATGCCTAACCCGCCAATGGCAAAGCTATGATACTCCCAATGCCGAGAATATTCACAATGAAAATCGTCAGACAGGATACCAGAGCGAACAGAACACAGATCACTTTTGCTCAAATTGTAATCTTGTCCTTCGACTGCCAACGCTTAATTTTAGCAGTGTTATGTTCAAAATGCATACATTTTTGTACCAGAAAAAATAAAATTAAAAAGATGTAGCAAGAATGCTTTGGTTTCTTGCACATCTAATCGAACTATGAAAAAAATGATCATGATGTCCAAACAACCTAACATGCTTTATGCACACAAGCACGCAGCAACAAAGAAAAAAAAAAAACTTTACAAAAAAAAAAAAAATTTCACGTAGGTTACACAAACGTGAAGCGTGGTATCAGAAGTACTAGGGTTTATATTATATGCAGCCGCTTTCGTTAGTTTAATCTAAAACTGACTTACTCTGTTCTATAGATGTTGAATGAGATGCTCTTTCCTGACAGAAGAGATATCAGCAGGAACATAGCTCTGTTTGCCAACTCATTTTCAGAACATGAATCTCAAATTCTAGCTACGCTTTTATCACAAGTCTCTAAAAATAAAAATATGTTACAAATATTAAGTATTTTCTTGACACAAATCATAGACAATAGTGGAGAAGTGGGAAATAAATATGAGAAAATGCACTATAATCTTGACTTGAGGGGTGAAATGGAAAAGCTGAAAAGCAACAGGGTGAAATGGTCAACAAATGGTAAGCAGCTAACGGGAATGTGGCAATGGCAAATAGCTGCAACTGTAAACCAGGAAAAAATACTTAAACGTATTATATGCTTTAGGACGATACAAGCAACAAGAAGGAAACATGCAATGATGTGATACTGAGTAATGGCATTCTTTGCAGAAATCTATGAAAGATATTCACACATTTGTCTGGAGTTCCACCTCAAATAAGAATCCACCTTTTGATTTATGATCCAAGGGGTTTCCATTGATTTGCTGTCAATTTAACCCTCAACACTTAGTTTGAAAGCGGAATCAAGCAGCGAAGGTGGAACTAAGGGTGCGTGCGATGCTGCAGTAGTAACTCCCCCAAAAAACTTGCTTGATTTCAAAACGAGAATAATCAATAAGGAGACCATGTGGTGACTTGCTGTCGTTGGTGGAATGTGGAACACGAATGGAATTGTTGAGAGGTGGATCAAAGTTTTTAAAGAGGGTTTACAGTTAGCCATTGTTAATGGAAAAAATTGTAAGCAAGCCATTAGCGAAGTTTTGTGGAGTTATAGAAATACCCCTAGATGCATAGGTGATGTATCACCTTTTGAAAAGATGAGAGGAAGGAAGTGTTTATCTAATTTAAACCAAGCGTGGATGAGGAACCTACAGGTTAGGTCATCAGATGACAGCACTGTGTCAAATGGATATGTGGATAAAGTTATCATTACACCTGTCAAAGTCAATGATTGGGTTCGGGTAAAAAAGGGAGGTTTGTCAAATCTGGTGAATCTCGCTTTTCTGATCCCTTGAGAGTTATTCGTGTAGGTTGTCAAGTTGCTGAGCTATCTGATGGAAATGTATGGAGTTTTTCCAAATTAGTGAAGGTTCCTGAGTGGTTGTGGCCTGATAGAGAGATGCCAAATAGGAAGGTTTCAATATCCAGTGGATTAGCGTTACCCAACAGTTCTGACAATATTACTGATGGAAGGAAGGCTACTCTGTCAAGGTATGGGGGAAGTGACAGATCTGTTGGTCAAAGGTCTCGGAGGATTCCTGAATGGCATAAAGATTATATTGTAAAGTAATATGTCATTTGGTAACAGTTCATAATAATATGTGACGACTGTAAAGTTGCATATTAAATGATAATTTACCGATAATATTTATGATTGTATGTTTGGGTGGAATGTTATTCTGGGAAATGTTTCAAGTTATATGTTGGGGTTCATACTTTTGTATTATGGTGTTATATGTGTTTTATTTAATTGTTTTGTTTTTATAAAGAGGGGAAATGCGTGGTGACTTGCTGTCGTTGGTGGAATGTGGAACACGGGACCTGTGTTCCACATTCTCATAGAGGCAGTTGTCCCAGGCTTGTATGGTTGTACTTGATACCAGCTCTAATAAATATAATTATACAACCTACCTGATTGGCGTGGAAATCTCGATACGACAGACCATTCATTTTGTTTTATCCTATAGTATTTGCCTTTCATTCAAATACAGGTCAATTGTCAGGCAATGTTTTTTGAGAATTTGATGTATAATAGTCATATAAAATGGGGATTGGTGTTTACTTTTCCCTTCTCTTACTGCAAAGTGATTGAATTTTTGAACCCCCGGCACAGAGTGTGAAAGTAGAAGACTGCAGTAAGTCAAATGTTTTCTAATTCAAAACATTTAAATACTTGAAATTAACTTTGCAAATATTTCAAAATTCATCAGCAGAATTAAAGAGCAAATGACAACTGAAGATAAGTCAAGCAGAAAACTTGAATAATAGTCAGTTGCAAATGAGACATGTTATTTGCTTCTAATCAGAAGAATGATGGAAACCAAGATTTTAGGAGGACCAAAACAAAAACAAGGTACATCATGTGTGTAATAAATATGCACACAGAAACCAAATTTCCATGTTAATTTTTGGTGCACCATGTAGGTTTAGAAGTAAAACTGATACAAATGTAATGGTCATTTCAAGATGACATTTCAGTGGATAACGTGCTCTATGTAAATTGCAGTACATTCCCCTACTTTGCTTTACTCAGGATAGAAAATAGGCCTGGCACCAAAATAAAAGTGGCCTCATTAGTGAATCCGATAGCTACAAAAGTGGCCATGTTTGCAAACTGGGGAAGTATTGCACTTGTAAAGTTAAGATGTGTTCTGCGTGGTATGGGATACTGCACAGATTTGAACTAGCTGCAGGCAATGTTTGTGGTGATATCAGGGAAATCAACAGTAAAAACTGGCCCACCAGACTATAAAACAGGCCCACAAAAATCCCCAAAAAACGTTCCCCACACTGACCTCTCAGACCAGGCCTTCGGGAGCTGCCCTATAGGCCAGTCTGACCCAGTTTACCCTATATTTGGGACAATGTGCTTCAAAAAGCACTACAACAACTCTAGCATTCTCCTGCTAAATGAATGTTGGGTCATCTGCTACACGTGTCCTTCATGTAGTGCTTTGATCTCCATAAACCCTGTGACTACAAACATTGATGGTAGCGCCTCTGGTCTGAAAATTATTCCAGCACCACTGCAATCAAGGTGGTAAAACTGTATTCTGTTTTAGGAACAACAACTATAGAATACAATGCAAGACCGAACATGCCTTCAATATCAACTCGCAACATCCCTTCACAGTACATCAGAGATCACTTTCAAGACAAGGGTTTCTTCTAGTAAAAATTTTGATTTTACCTTTTTTTTTTTTTTTTTTTTTTTTACAGGTGGCAAAATGTAATCTGTTTTTTTTATTAATTTCGAGAAAAAACAAGAACAGCAAAATCAATACGTTTTTACATTGAATGGAAATCGATTCTTGCTTAGCCAGTGTTGCTGTCACTGTTTAGGAATGCTTCCAGTAAGGCTTCCCGCGCTGTGGTACTTAATGGACTAATCGTTAGGCATGCTTACCAGATTTCTGCCTTTCCATGGTGCTCTCGTGACTCGTCAGGCCTCCAGAGGAAGAGTCCCCGCTCGATGACACCTCGTGGCTGTGCTGCTGATCAAACGGCGCGGGGCGCGGAGGGGTTCCGTGTCTACGCATAAAACAAAAAGATGCACAAAGGCTTAAACCAGGAAGCATACATGTCTATCCGAACTGAACTAAAAGAGGCAAAAACTGGAGTTGCAAAAAAAAAAAAAAAAAAAAAAGGAAGGCGTGACGTGGAGAATTCAAAGTCGTTGTGAATAAATCTTAACACCTCAAAGCACAGTGCTAAATATATCGTTCAGAACCTCAGCACAAAAACACGTGGGAAAACGCACGCAGAGAAGTAGCGGGTGGGAAGATGGGAAGGGGCACCCTCCCGTGTATGATGACATATGTAGGTTGACTGGGAAAATGTCACTGGCGCGAAAGCAAACGCTTACACCGAGCCTGCAATGTGTTCAACAGCTACTCCCCGGAGGAGCTCGGAGCATCAGGCAGACCGTGGCAGGCTGTTAGAAGCCTGCTTTCCGGAAACCGCCTGCAGTCAATGCCGAGTCGAAAACAGGAATGCGCACCACGGGTACATTACATAACACCCAGCAAGGAACAGACGTTCCCCTTCTCTGGCGCAGCAGACCGGCGTCAGAACAATAAAGTACGTGTAAATCTTTAGTATGATATAAAATAGCAACCCTGGGGTCTTCTTCACTTGCCCTATGTTTCGAACAGCACAGCGGGCTTTAAAATAGAGGGCCGTTTTATGGAAACAGTTTTTTGTCGGCGGTAAAAGTTTTCTGCGATATATGGGCAAAATGTTAGCTACTAAAAAAGCATGAGCAACAATCAAAAATACATGATATTGTGTCATTTAGTTCTCAAACATGAACATACCGCAAACACTTAACACCAAGCCAAATACCATCAGGAAAATCTTTAGGTTGACACCGCCAGCACTCAATAGCTTACGTAATATGAGGAGTGACCTGTTACTGCAAAGTGCCAACCACCGCACATATTCATGCTATGACAGGTATAAAAATAATAATGGGAAAACTTTTAACATTTGGTATATTTGCCGTTCCATCAATTTAAAGCAAGCAATACAAGCTAAAACGACAACGTAAGTATTTAAGACATTTCTACAGTAAAATGATTTTCAAAGTAAATAAAGGCAGCATCGTGAAGTTGGAAAACAATATAGAAAAATATATAATTATTTACACAAGTTATCATTTAAGCACCATCCCCAGTCAAAACATGTACAGATGGGCAGTATTTTCCTAGGAGTAATGTAGCAGCCCTAGTAAGACTGTGTCCACTCTAGTGTTTCAAAAGAGATCATGCATTTATAAGCTTTGTACATCAGCAAAAGCTAAGAATATCCATGAAATAAATGCCCTTTTAATTTTGGTGTGCTGCTCTTGACTGTTTTATTTTTTCAGAAATACTATGTGTTTTTTTAATTTTCTCAGAAATACTATATGTAAGAGCGGAGAGTACATGGGCGATTCGCCAGTTTGGGCCTGTTCAGCCTAGAGCTACAAATGCCATACTTTGTCTACATACAAACCATCACCAGAGCCCATCCACATTCACGTTTCTTCTAAGGCATGCCGTAGCTCACTCCTGTTTCCTCTATGTACGCCACGCCCGGCAAGCCGTAGAGACAGCAACCGCGAGGTTGCTGCTGCTTGCTGCCTGCCTACCGCCACCCAATTAGCTGTTTGCCTGTCACCCACTGCTTCGTTGACTTATGATTATGGGCGACGGGGAACTTAAACTCTTTTGGCATAACACGACTGTCGGCAGGTGAGCGCTGGTGCTAGCAGGAGGGGGTAATTTTTGCATGTGGCCTGGCACAGCGTGGTTGCCGTTAGGGCTGCCATAGCTAGGGAGACGAGCAGAGGTCCACACCCAAAGGGGTCTGAGGTGCCGGCGCGTTAAACAGCGACATGGCCCTGGAATGAAGGTGTGTCCCAAAGGAGACAATAGGGCTGGAACTGGCACCCCGCCCCGCCATGGGTACCAGACGGGGGGAGGTGGGGTGGGGGGGGCAAAGAAAGGGCAACCGAGCTGGACAGAAAGGCACCAAGCCGCCACACCAATACCACCACCACCAATACCACCACGACTAATAGCCCAACACCACCACCACCAATACCACCACGACTAATAGCCCAACATCACCAATACCACCACCACCACCAATACCAGTATCACCACAAATACCAATACCACCACCACCAATACCGCCACCCCCACCAATACCACCACCAATACCACCAATACTAATATCACCACCACCAAATACCAATACCACCTCAGCGCCTCTCGCTCACTAGTAATAGATGGGGCACTGTACGAGGCCGGATCTGCAGCAGAGACCATCGCTCCCTCCCTCCATGCCTGCCATAAAGCACAGCTAGCCCTGCACAAAGGAGGTGAAGCCAGGGCCCTACTTCAGCTGGAGTGTTTTTATTAGGTCAAAGATAGCAATGACATTATGCAATGCCACACTGCACACTCAAATCACGGAGAGGGAAGGAAATACCTACACCTACACATAATCTTCACTGCACTATTTATCACTACTTTGAAGACGTCGCTGGCCAGTCTCTTCCTCTGATATTTATAATCTAACAAGCGGCCAAGAAGGCTCTTTATTGCAATACAATAGGTCTCGCACTTGCGAGAGTTTAAGCTATTAGTATTGTAAATAACAAAGCCTGTTATTTATGTTTTAAAACCCAAAACATAAATAAAAGGCATTGTCCATTACAATGCCAATAGCTCAAACTCGCGTGGACGCAAGACCTATTGCATTGCAAATGCTTGTTTCACATTCCTTTCATTTTTGGCACATCAGAATCCCCTTCTGTCCATTATAACCAGATGGCATCTGTTTCCTGCATTGAGCAATGACTTCTCACAAATCTTGTCTTTTATAGGCTGATTGTACTTTCTTATGGCTCATTGAAGGTTTGGTGTCGATTTTCTCTCTTCAGTCTTCACCACTCATGAGTATAGAGTAATGTTACACTTCTCCTGCAGAGGTAATATTTGCAGTTATAGATCTTATTTTCTATCCTGATTCTTAAATTATGTCTTTTTGCTTCATTTGTGATTAATAATTCGGATATGTTCACACGAGTTTCCTTGGTTCTAGCCTTTTCCAACACATTTTCTGGGTATCCTGTCGAACTCTCCAAAGCTTTCACTTAATGTTTCTGATATTGAGTTTTGTTTTTTATTTCACCATTTGGAAAACGTAATTTTAATGATGGTTTGTGGTAGCATGGCGAAATAACATGCTGTTAGTGAAAGTTTTCTTGAGGAATATAATTGTCTGCATTTCTGAATTTAGAATGCAGATTTCTGTATCCATTAACTTAACTCTTTGACTACTATGGTCACATTTAAATCTAAGATTCTTATTATTAATATATTTAAATATTCTGAGTTCATCTGTAGCTCCAAACTATATGAGAATTAAATTGTCAGTGCCACAAACCATTAAAGTATTTTTCTTACATGCCATTTCTATTTCCAATCATCCACTGATATATTAGAATAGCTTTGTGCAAATTAATGGCCCGTTGTGGTCCTGCAACTCTGTGCATACATTCAGGCACATCAACAGCCTTTTAAGGAGCATGCTTGTATGTTCTAGTTTCAGCATTGAGTATTCTATCAGAAAACAGTCATATCTGCAATCCCAACTCGTGAAATAATATTTGGTGAGATAACGTCCATCATTATTAGATGGCAAGGCAAACTCAAAATTGTTTCAATAGAGCCACTTTGTCAGGTAAGAGGTAATTATTTACCAATAGGTGGAAGCCGCCTATATATTTAGCTGTGATTTCTGTTAATGAACTAATAACTTTGTATGGAGGGTTGCCCACTAATCCAAAGTGAGTTTCAGAGGAAACATAACTGTATACTTTTTTTTTACATTACAAACCATTCCCATAGCATTTATCATTTAAATCATGATGGCACGCCAACTTTGGAATGTCCCATCTATGGGAAACATAACACAAAAGGGCACATACATGTTTCAACTGTTGGATAAGGAATTTTAACAAATCTTTTGCGGCTGCAAAAAGCACAACATTCGCACCTGCCACTTTTAATCCCACCATCCCTAGAGTCTTGTGACAATGTTAAGGGCATTGGAACCTGAAAGAACTGACCTCTTGTGGTTTGTTGCTCCTCTCAGTTTCTGTGCTTTAAATGTGTGCTCTAGCGTTAGGCTGCACTGGGTTAGCTGTCACCACATGCCATTTTTTCAGTGTTAATAAACCATGACTATTTTCCAGTAATGCACAATGAAATTTGATCCACAATTGTCACACTATAAATGCCTACTACTCAATCACCGGCACTTGAAATGCTGGTATGCTGCTGTCCAACCCATGTGATTTACTCAACAACTAATGATTTTTTAAAATCACCTGGACACCTAGTTTGCCACTTGCCTGTGGCCTCCAGTTCCTGCTTTTTCCAGACTAATCCAGTGACACCGCAGCTGTCCAGATTTCCTGCTGGAGTTTTCCTCGACTGGGGGTTTCCCTCTCACTGTTCTTCCCACCAAAAGAAGCCCTGTCCACCCCAGGACCTACTTCAAACAGGCAGAAGCATGACCATGCAGTGAACCAAAGACAAGCCTGTCTGCGCCTGAACCAGGCCCAGCGCCACGTCCCCTGGCCCTCCCTCCTCGCAAAGAAACACCATTGCTGAGCTCTACATCCTCAATGCCAGACGCTGCAACAAACACTGCAACCGTGCCGACTCAGACTCCACAATAGGACCTTTCACCTGCACCCACTGTCACTTCTCCTGCCAATGCACACACACCAGGCCACCAACCAGCCCCACCCGAACACACTACAGACACCACCTTAACAAAAACACCAACTTGCATGCTCCCTTCTCAGCACATGCTTACTATGCATGCATTCCACTGAAATATGGGACCTCATCACCACCTTCACACCCGACAGTCTTCCTCACTGAGACCTGGCTCAACCCCACATCAGCCCCAGCCATTGGCACAAAGATCCCCAACTCATGTAAAATCACTCACCAGGACCGCACCAACAAGCCGGGAGGAGGAACAGTCATCATCCACAAAGCCTATACAGCATACCACCACCACCCCATGGAACATCTCAACTTCAAGCTGCACACAGATGACAAGAAAACCATCAGAGTCACAAACAAACATGAACCACACACAGACCACCTGGAACAGTCTCTCCACCCAGGACACCTACTGCACCATGAAATTCATCCACTCAGGAGCTCCCATAGACCTATGCCCGCACCAGATCCTCAATCTCAGAAACCAAAGGATTGGCCAGGAACTCACCACCCGACTCAACACCTCTATCACCACCGCAACATTTCCCAACGCCTGGAAAAACGCCGAAGTCAGATCGAAAGACTCCACCATATTGGCATCCATGGTGATGCCCTCAGATGGATCTCCTCCTTCCTCACCAGAAGAACCCAGAGGATCCACTTCCCACCTTTGAACCCAAGGAGATCACACGCATTTATGACCCCGCTGGCCAAGATCGTCAGACCTCACGGTCTCAATATAATTTCCTATGCAGATAACACCCTACTCATCCTCTCACTCACTGACAACCCCACCACCATCCGAAACCAACTTCCACCGAAGCATGACAAATTAAGCCGACTGTATGAAGAACAACCGCCTGCAGCTGAACACGGACAAGACAAATATATTATTCTTTAGCAACAGAAGCAACACATGGAACGACTCCTGGTGGCCATCAGAACTACACCCACTTCCTCCAACCTCGCCAGATACCTCGGAATCTTTATTGACAACAAGCTCACTATGAAATCACAGATCAATGCCGTCTCCTCAATCTGCTACCTCACTCTGTGCATGCTACGTAAGATCTTCAAGTGGCTACCGCTAGACACAAGACGCACATTGACACAAACCCTCATCACCAGCCGACTTGACAACAGCAATGCCCTCTACATAAAAATTGCCACACACCTTCTACAGAGACTTCAAACCATACAGAATGCTGCAGACAGACTAATCATCGGCATTTCCTGACAAACCCACATCATACCCCACCTCAGGAAACTCCACAGGCTCCTCATATAGAAGAAATGACAGTTCAAGCTGTTGACCTACGCACCCAAGGCTCTAGAAAACCAAGGACCTGCCTACATTAATTACTGCCTGAAATTCCACCAACCATCACAAAGACTACGCTTCGCCTCCCTTTCACTTGCCCATATTCCCTGCATCTACCGAATCAGAAGTGGAGGACACTCCTTCTACCATAGCAAAGACTTGGAATAGCCTCCCGCGCACTTCCGGACCATCACGTCACTTTCAGAATTCCAACTGGTCCTCAAGACCTGGCTGTTCAAATAAGCCTCCGGGGCCTGCAAGCGCCTGGATACCCTATCGAGTGATTAGCCACGCTTTTTAAATCCTGATGGATTGATTGAAGTTTGGAAGTTTTTTGTAGCTGGATATTTGTGCAAGTTATTAAACACCATGTGGAAATATCTACAGAGTAAGTTTTAATGAAGAGTGTTTGAAAAACATATGGAAGCTCATGGTAAGATGTAAAAGCGATTTCTCACTTCCTCCACCATCATCCAGAAAAACATGACCATTAGGATGTCACTTTCACTGACTATGGTTTTGGTGAACAGACGCCGCTGTATGTGTCGCAATACTTGTCTTCGTCAGTTCAAAAAAGGGCTCAAACCTTCAGTGCATTTCACAGATCAATCCAAATTCATGCCACCGAGGGTTAGGGGTGGTATTTCCTAGTTTTAACTGTAGATCACGTGCTATAAACAGATTTCACAGCATGGTATCCTGGTCAAGCATGAGAAAGGAGCTTCAATTTAAATTTCGAAAATAATGTTTAGCGTACCTTTCCGAGATAGGCTTAAATCTAGTCAAAGCAATTCCTCCCGAGCCTGGTGTAGAGAAGCTTCCAGAAGGCTGGCGGTATGGCTGGATGCCTCCTGGTGATGCTGTCGTATAAGGTGTTTCGGGAAAGCTGACAGGTCTGTAAAAATATGTACACATTCAGAATGATTTATGAACGTCTGAAATGTTATTGTTAGTTTCTTCTTTGCAGCAATATTCATTTTGCATTCAGAAATATTTATTTCGATTTGACAAACATACACAAAAACACAAACAAGCGAGAATAAAATCAGGACCAATAAGGACAAAAAGAAGTTTCAACCATAGCATGAAAATAATTTATAAAAGCAAGTTCTGGCAAACAAAGTTAGCACTGCTGGTAATTTCAGAACGTATCGTCCTTTTATTTTTAACACGGAAGTGAAAATAAATATATATTTTTCGACAGCGGCAATGCGTAATTCTGGTTCATTCTTACAGGTGCTGGAGCTTTGTTATATTTATGACTCTTGAATTTGGGTGGGGAGGGGCGGCTTTATTAGCCCTATATTGAAATTTTTGATTGAACACAATGGAAGGAAGAAAGCCTTGCAGGGTTGAAAAGAAAACATTACTTAACTTAAATTATGCAGAAACATTTCAAATAGCCAAGCTTCCAAGCTAGGTGCCGGAAAACCTTATTTCACACTTTCACATTGTCGAGGCGTGAAACTTATATTCCATAGTGTGCAATATTTCTTCGCCATGTAGTTGAAAAATGCAGAGATCCGTGACCATTCTACCTGCCGAATTTGACAAGTACTTGGGAGAGGATGCAAAGTCGTTCTGGCTTACAGGGCTATCGTGTTGTGATGGGCTGCTTTTAGGTCGAGCCTAGCGGCAGCGCGCATGCGCTGCTCGATATGGGAGGCATGCTGTAGTAGAGTATGCTGTGTAAGCCTCGCCCACTCTCCGCCCATACTTTTTATTGGCTGGTGTCATTGTCCTTGGTAACTGCTGACTTCCCATTCATTATGAGGCTTGTTAGTCCCAAACTTGTTACCGCCTTGACGCCATTTGTTATCGCCTATAACGACTGGACCATTTACTTTGCTCATTACACGGTCGGCTTTATCTAGGGGGTCAGCACTATTTTGTTTATGGGCACTTATAGGGACAACGGTGGATGCTATTTTTGGTATTTGTATCCTTAGCACGGCGCCAGTTTTAAGGACAATGCGCTCAGTTTATTTATATTTAACTTTCATGTTGAGCGCGGGATCGACTTCAAGGACGCCGCGCTCTGTTTATTTATTAATTAAACTTTCATAATAAGCGCAGTGCCCGCCTCAGGGACACCGAGCTCCGATTGTTTTTGTTTGTTTTTTTACTTGAAAACTGAGCGCTGCACCGCTTCAAGGACACCGCGATCAGGGTTAAAGTTAAAAAAAAAAAACCTCAAAAACCGAGAATGGTGTTCTTAAGCGGCGCCGGCTCAGTTTTAAACTTAAGCACGCATTTGCAATGCGTTAGGTATTGCATTTACGAACGTTTAAGCCATTGGCATTGTAAATGACAATGCCTTTATTTATGTTTTAAAAAACAAAAATAATAGGCATTGTCATTTACAATGCCAATAGCTTAAACTCGCGTAAATGCGAGACCTATTGCATTGCAAATGCTTATTTTTGGCAGTTCGAGGGTCTGTTTTATGGGCTGCTGGGTCAGTTTTTACTGTTCATTTCCATGAAATTAAAACGAACACTGCCTGTAGCAAGCTCAATTCCATGAAGGTTTCCATACCTTGCAAACCACTATACAGAGTGTCTTTACACATTCAAAACTGCCCCAATTTAGCTATCTAATCACTAATGGGGCCACTTTTAATATGGTGCCCGGGCCTACTTTTTTCCTTCATAGTTTTACAAAGCGCAAACTTGACCTGAAGGTATCAGGTATCACAGCTCTTTACATGAGCACCAGTTGCGTTACACAAGGACACATTCAGTCAGTGAAAAATTATTTATTCGGCTAATAAAAGCACAAGATAAAAACGCCAACTGCAATTATCAAAACAGGACAGTAGAATATCATATGTACGCAGCGAATACAGTTTACATATATCGATTTTCCTAAAACCATGTTAAAAGGGTAAAATAGATATAAAACTCATTATTGAAAACAAAAGACTGTGAAAATTCAGGTCAAAGTATTCAGCAATAAGTATTCTAGTGCATTTCTTCAAGGATGGTACAAATCAAATAAACAGAAGGCATTTTTCTCCTAGTTCTTACAGCGCTAGACAAATAGCTGGCAACACCGAAGCAAGCCATAGGCGAGGAGAGCATCTGCAGATATAGTAATGCTGGCCTTGCCTGGACTAAAGACATGGGTTAAAAAGCCGAAGAATGTATTTTTTATGCAGAGGGACATAAAATTCACAAAATAGAATAAAATACAAAGTGTCCTGTTGAGAAAAATCGTCACATGGACATGGCCTTGAGTCCACAGGCTTCAGAAAGGCCTTTGGAAAAGCTTGTAGCCAATGGATGAGAGACAGAAGGACACATTCATTTTTTGTTCGGCAGGGGGGAGATTAAGTGATGTGCCCAGAATCACAGGATATTGAGCGTCACTGCCGAGACTCGAACCGGTTGGTTCCCCAGATTTGAGATCGACCGCATGAGCCATTAAGCCTCATTCTCTCCACAGCCCAAGCCTGGTAGGAAGGCAGTCTACAAGTAACTGCCTAGCGCCTACCTCATTCTGTCACATCCAGAGCTGGAAAGTGGGACTAAAGCATAGAGTAATTTGGAGCGAACTCAGTCCTTTCATTTACTACCCTCAACCATCAGCACTCTGTGAATTCAGGGTAGAGCATTTGCATATTTAGTGGCGTATCCCGTGTCTAAGAGGCTGAACGGGTGTTTTGAAGAAGGTTTGTGGAATCAGTGCTCGGGTTGAGAAAACAAAATCTTCGCTTGTACACCTGCTGTCTATGCAGTTGTAAATTGGCCTTATTGCCCCTTGCTGTCACTAGTAATGTGTTTTTATCATGGGTGACATGTTTTACTCCTATCAATCTTCAGTGCCATAAAGCTGCTGTGAGCTATTTATTTTCCTTTCTCTGGCATTTAATAGTACGTTTTTGGGGTGAAATTAAAACTGGTTATAATACTGAGCAACAGCGGGTTGGTCATCAGTAACTGCTGCCTGTTCCAACTTAGCAATCAAGCAAGGCGAACACAAGAGCACTCTTATTTCTTGATTAAACGACGCCTTTCGCCTGATAAATGTGCAAGGGTTTGACTAAAGAGAGATGATAATTCACTGTATACTTGCAGGTGGGGTCTAAACATCTATTGCTTAGCTTTAGCTGCAGATCCAAAGTCCGGTTTTGAAAGCTATTCACTACTGCCAACGCCGGTTTATATCAAACCAAATTTATTTGCCTGTTTCGGCTAGTAAGCCATACAAAAAACAAGTTACATTTCTATTTAGAAAAGCACTACTTTCAATAATTAAAAACACAATTTTGGTTAATATCAATATAGGAGTTACAAACTTATCTTGTTAGTATCCATGCAGATAAAATATAAGCTACTACAGGTTAATATACGGTTTGTAAGTCACTCCTCAGGCACAGGCCAAAGACTGCTTTACATAGTCTAATGCTATGTGCCCAGAATGTAGGTCAGAGAAATTGCTTCCTAGGTCCAATAGTTCTAGAGCAAAAGAACACAAAGTGCATTGTTGTCTCTCTGCCACCAGATTCACAACAACATTGATCTGAAATGATCTTGGGTGCTGACAAAAAGGGAATCCTTAATCTAAATTTAATGTAGAGACCTCTCTTTGGTTCAGGTGTCAATTGGTCCAAATAACATTCAAAATTGAAGGAAAGTTTTACTTACAAATAGAATAGCCTCATTTTGCCTTTGCAGATTGTGTTAAATTTATTATCATAGACACTCTTCCTATACTTGTTTTTGATGAGTGTCATGCTGGCTTTCGTTATCAGGCCAAGTTGTCCCAGAACGTGGACAGTCCAATCTTCTGCAGTGCATTTCTAATATGATCCAACCATTTGATTTTTGCTGTGTTCTTGAGATTCATAATGTCTATGGGAATTCTTAAATAGATTTTAAGCTGCTGGATTGATCCATAGTCTGGCTCAGTAAAAGACTGTTTTGATCTGCATTGTAGTCTCTATACTAGTTAGTCCAATTTCCATGCTTTGGGGTTCATTGGGGTACACAGGCCCAAGTGTAGCATCAGTGACAGGAAGTGGCTCTCTATTATTGGTAGATCCAGTACTCTTCTGTAGCCCCATAGGTCCGCTATATATAGGGTAGCGGCTGCCACTTTCACGTTGTATACTTTTAATATGGATTGTGTAGATTCCCCGCTAAAATGGTTCTTGTAACGCACATAAGTACCCATTTTAGTGGCCTTTTTCTGGTGGAAGCGGATTCCTAAGTAGTCAAAGTTATGGATGCATTCCAATGTTGACCCTCAACCTGGAACATTTTCTGTATGCGGCGCTTTACGTTTCATGACCATGAACTTTGTTGTCTGCACATTAACCATCAGTTTTATATGCAACAATAGTGTTCAAAGCCTTGCAGTAAGTGATTCATTGATAGTTCTGTTAGTGCCATCTACACTGCATCCTCAGCAAACAGGAGAACTAGAGCTTTTTTATCTCTGCCTTTTGGAATGTCAAGGTCTAGATCTGCAAGAAATCTCCCCACGTCGTTTATATACAGATTAAATAATTGTGGGGCTAATGCAAAGCTAAGGAGTCTTAAGTAAAATAGCTCAAGTGCCTGCCCCCATTGCAGCGATTTATTACCTGATTTTGCAAAGAAGACTCTGCCTTTAATCCTTACGAAGCAATAAATTGAGTACACAGGAGTTGGGGAATTGTTACATATGGTAACCCAGCGCAGAGACACCTAGTATGTTATTACTGTTGGAAAACTCGAGTTAGTTTTGTTTACAAGCAGGAGCTGGAGAGTGACCACATCTCAGATCACCCTCAGGATAGTGGTGGAGGAGGAGGAGGTGAGCGCTGGGAAGAGGGGGTCAGCTTCTGAGATTGCAGGTCAGTTAGAATGAGAGGGATGTGCTATCATGCACCCGCCATGCCTCTCTCGCTGCTGACTTCGCTTATCTTTACTCCTGCTGCTCTCCTTCTACATTCAAAAGAAAAGGAAGAAGGACTACAGCGAACTAGACACCTTAGAGCCTCTGCTGCAGAGATCTGTGTACAATGCGATAGCTTTGGATCTCGCTTGACTGCCTTAGCCTGCAGTGTTTTGTATAAATCTGCATCTTATGAACAAGCAACATAAATCCCATCTCCCGCACTTACAAGAGATGAGATTTTGTCCGGGAAATCCTTCCCTGTCTAAGAAGTGGGGCGCCCAGCAGGGGGAGGCAGAGACATGGTAACAGGACTGACCAACAGAGTGAACAGTCGTCAAACGGCCTCACGTCATGCAGGACACCTCTGGTTTGCGCCCCACAACACACTGCATGCTGGGATTTTTAAACCCATGTCGGTAGTGATGAAAACAAAACTGTCCAGCGCCAGGAGAGTCTGATGTCTAATCTGTGTCATCCCTAGAGTGCTCTGCAGCCCAGTGGCAACTTTACTCTCCATAAGCAAACAGGTGTCCATAGGAACATGATTAACAGCTCTGTTTACAACGGCACTCAGAGCGAGAAATTCAGATAGGAAATTGTGCTCTTCTTAGAACATCACCCGCCTCCCTTTTCTACAAGCCTTTCATCAGAAAGCTTTCTCGCATTCATGGGCGGCACTGACCGTAAGCAGCTTATCCAGCCTCGGAAAAGAGTAAGAGAACACCTTAGAAAGGCAGCGTATGAGAGAAAAACATCTTGTGAATGATGAGAACAGCAGCTGCATTGCCGACAAGCACAATGCATTTAAATAAAAAAAAAAAGAATTCCCAAACACGCACACACTACCTTGTCGATAGTAAACAAAGCGAGACAAGCACAATCCATTTAAAAAATATTTCCAAAGCGCACACGCTCTACATTGTCAATACGAAACAAATCGTTTTTGAAATGCTTCACAAACACTGGATCACTTTACGACGAGCAGATTCTCAGCAAATCAACAAGGTGATTTATGATGCCTACACTTTGCCTTTCAAATAACACAAAAGCACGAGGAACCCAGAAAAGGAAAGCTTAACCAAATACAAGCAGGAAAGAAAGAAAAAGGTAGTGCTCCAAAACGAACAGATAAGCACCAAAGTGGAAAGATACCAGTAGTAAGGCACTGTTCTATGGGAGGACACAATGACATCAAGGAGGGACAGAGATCAAAGATTAACCACTAGCAGGCAAGCCTTTTTTTAAATCGAAGTAAGGAATAAAAAGGCAATGGGCGGCTGTATGCCCACAAAGTGTTTACAACAGGTCTCAAAGAGACAGCACAAGAGCTGCCTAGGTTCGACGACGTTGTCGGGCCGACTACACTGAGGAAGTAATTTGTTATATACCTCGGACCGTGTTACAGTATATCATGTCACTATGTCAAGCCTCCAAAGTGGGAACAGGGCCCCTGGCTCATCTCATCACCTTGCCAGCAATAACCCGACGGCTATCAATTTGCGGTCCCCTTTCTTCAAATTTTTAGTATACCCTAATAGGGCCACAAGAGGGTCCATTTCTAATGCAATGCCGGGTACCCTAGCTCCTGTATGACTGCCTTCCAAAAAGCAAACACACTAGGACAACACCAGGCAACACATAAAGCCAGCTGTCTGTTCTGGGCATCTGTGGCATGTCGCTGTATCCTGAAGCCCATATCTACCTAAACTCTCCGGGGTGTAGTATATCCGGTTAATGTATTTTAACTGTACAAGTCTGTGTCTCCTGTTTTGTGATATATCCCTGATCATGGCGCACCAGTATCTCCAGCACTCGTCATCTATGACTGTGCCCAGTTCTCTCTGTCATTCATGCCTCGCCTTCATCATGAATGGCCTGCGAGCATCTTGCGCAAAGGAGTAAAGTTTAGTAATAAGTTCAATGGGCACCTTCTCTTTTACAAAGGAAGACAGTGCCGGCATGTCAGATAATGGTTCAGGGTCTCATTCTGTCCCGGCTAGATTTTGGGATCGCTCTCCATCTAGGGGCCCCCCAAACCACCCTGCGCAAGCTCCAGACTCTTCAAAATTGCGCCACCCGAACCCTGCTCCCGATACCCCGTAGACTCTCCGTCAAACCCAGCCTAAGGAACCTGCACTGGCTCCCAGTCAGGGAAAGGATCGATTTCAAGGCCCTATGTATTGCTCATCGAGCCTTCTGGAAAACCGGGGCCGCCATCAACCACTCACTTATCACCCCCTACAAACCCACCAGACAGCTTAGGTCAGCCTCCTCCTTCCTTGCCACGGTACCCAGGATTAAGAAGACCAGCTTTTCAATAGATCAGTATAAACCCTTAAGCCCACTACCTACATGCTTTGTCCGTAGCGCTAGGACGCCTCAGGGTAGCTACCGCGCTCTCTAAATGGTCTTTTCATTTCATCTCCCAGGAGTTCACACAAAATATGTTGAACTCTAAAATGAGCCATAATCGCCAGAGACTCCGACTCATTACTTAGCATTTCCCGCCTCTTCACTTCACCATCACTGAATAAATATCCAATTTTTGTGATCCTTAGTTACTAAAGAGCCTTCACGACCTCCCTCTCTCTTCCTATTTTAAACCATGAATAATAATCTATCGGCATGTGTGGTGGGTACAGTACCAAACCAGCTTGTTTTTCCAAGAGGTTCCACCAGACGTATAACGTGGTTTTTAAGGATTCAACGTTACCATAGCATCTCTTTGGAGCCGAGAATAACGTCTGGGGGAGCATACTGGGAGCTGCTGCATCTCTTTCTATATAAAGATGTGGCAAGTTGTGCGGTTCATGGATCCAACAGTGCACAAAAGAGCTCTGTGCAGCTTTGTAGTATAGCTCAAGATCTTGTGCGTTGAGGTCTTTCATGTCGTATGGCATGGTGAGAGTCTCCTATTTCACCCGTGGTTGTTTCCCAGTCCAGGCGAGGTTAATCATAATGGATCGTAGTGTGGTGAAGAGCACGCGTAATAGGATTCAGATATTTTGAAATAGGAATGAGAATCTTGGGAGGACCACCATTTTCATAATGGCAATACGTCCCATTAACAACAGCGGGAGTTTGATCAAACGTCCTTCTTAAGCCTAGTTATTGCTTTTCTGTAATTGTCCCTTATAACTGCAGAGGGGTCTGAATTAATTTGTATGCCTAAATACCCAACTGTAAAGTATGATACCCTTAAAACTGGTTTACCAGCTTAGGACCTGACTTGCACTTGTTGGAACGAACATCTAGGATTTGATGTCGTAAGTTAAGATACTAAATGAACTCCACCAGGCACAAGTACACTGTACTGTCTCAAGACAGGAAGCCCTCCCATACCTTTAAATCAAACAATATAAAAATTGAATTCCTTTGTTTATCATCTGTTGGCCTAGCTCTGGCTTCCCTCTATATCTAAAATTGGTATCATTCTGCACTTGCTCTCTTGGGTTTTCTATTGAGCTGAATCTACAGTGATACAATACAAAGATACACAAATCATACAATGTACAATGATTCTATAGAAACAATTGAAAATATCTCCTTAATTAAACATTATACCCATCACCCTCTTTTTGGTCTGAAATGAAAAATGGAAACCTTTCACATAGGGATTTAAAAATATTGCATCTAAACGTGTGCATCTCCTACAGACTTATCTTGCCAGCATTTGTCTGTTAACTTTTTTCAGCACTGAATTCATCTTACAGGGATGATTCAAAGCCTTTAACATTCAAGGATATAAATGGGTTACTTGTCATGATTTTACAACTGGTATTTGAACTATCGGGGCCAACACCCTTGAACTCATTCTCCTCATCATTTCTATTCTCTTTATATTCTTTGCTGTCTATACAAGACCAATGTATCCCCCTAGTTTTAAATCTTTCTATGTTGAGTAAAAAACACCAATTCTGCAATTATAAGAGCAAAAGAATCAATAGATCAACAGCCAAAGTGGCACTGCAGAAACACAATGATGATACTACCTTTTCCCATCAATTTAAGAACAAATAACTCCTGTGTCTGAGAGTGTAACAGAGGATATGGGGATAAGAAATAACAAGGATACTTAGTAAAAGACAGACACAAAATATAGGTAATCAAGCAATATCAACCATTCAGGCTGGAATTCTTCCTGCATTCCTCAATAGAGAGAAAGACCGGAGTGAATTCAGGTGAGCAACTAGCTATTACCCTTAATTCTCAAGAAGGGGACAGTTTATGTAGACATCAATAAATAATAATTGTCAACCACTGACATTGCTTCTCACCCCATCCAGGACTGACATGCATGGCTCTTCTTGTATGAACAGAAATGTCTTGCCTTTGTGCATCACTTCCAGCCTTGCTGGGTAGATGACTGATAAAAGGATCTTCAGTGACTGAATCCTCAGGAAACTATAGTTCCAGTAAAGTTGCTGGAGAAGCCAAGCAACAGGAAGACTTAAAAAAATCATGTTTGTTTATTTTGCCACAAATCCAAGAATACTGCCTCTATCAAAACCAGCATCACCACGAGTTTGCTCACTTGGGTTTAGTAGGAAGCTTGAATATTTTTTACAATAGAAACTGCTTTGAAGTCTTACTAGTTTCATATGAGATTGTACAATAAGGCTGTTACCATTTCTAATAAGCTACTTAAGCCCTGTTGCAGCCCAACCACAACAATACAGCCCCAAGCATTTCTATGTATATTCCTAAACTCTGAAGCTGAGCCTCATGCACATCATTGCGTGGCCTGCGGAATCTCAAAACCCACTGAACCAAGAGAGGAGTCCGCTTCAGTGGAAAGCACTCCAGAGCACCGATTGTTTCTTCTACTTTGTATCCAACCTGTTCCACTAAGAACACCGTCCCAAATTAGGCCTCCATCGCCATCACCAGGCATTCAATATTTCCTGTTTTGACACTAAAACTCTATGCATAGAACTGATGGCATACGCAAACTTGATCTTGCTCTTTAACAATCCCTGTTGTTCCTGGGAGTCATCTGATCACTGGCCTATAGACTGTACTGTCTGGTAGGATGAGGCTTGAAAAATGCATCGGCCACAGCAATTCTTTTCTTCTGGTTATGAGACAGCACCTCAAAAAACAAGTCAGAAAGAATTGGAGCAACCACTGTAATGTCACTCAGCTCCTGCTTGAAGAGGAGTCCAATATTGCCAATGGTACAAGATGACTTTCTCCCATTGCCTCATCTTCACTGAACGAATCCGAGGACTCTAGGGTCTGGGAAAGAAATCTAGGTGCACTAATATGGACCCACTTTCAAAGCTGAGACTACAAATACATGGTCCCTAGTTGATGATACCCTGCATTATCCAGGCTTACTCCGCATGGTCATGCCCTGTTGCTGCGTCACCTTATTGCTACATCATAAGGTTGAGCATGCCAGCTGTGCCTCAAAAGTGACCCCAAAATCGTGTGCTGTGTGCCACTCCCGGTAGGGGAAACCGCTCTCCCTTTGCATCTGAAAGGACATGTTTCCTCCAACAGCACACCATGCCACCCCCACAAATCTGGCTGTCACGGCACTGACTTTTTACCTCCAAGATTCCTGCTCTGAATAATGTTGAGCGTGCTTGGCTCCATTTTTCCACTCATTCATCCTTTCTCCTAGAAGTCCCCCCCGCCATCATCATCAAGGCTTACTAAAAATACAAATCAAATTCCACAAAATGGTATCACTTGACCTCAAGTTCCTCATCTGAATATCATTTTCCAAATATAAACAAAGAAAGGGACTCACTTAAGTCCATCATGTATTTTGTACTGCTCATTTTTGCTCTGATATTTTGTTCACAACGCCATGCACTTGTTGCTCTTGTCTACTGCCTTCATATAATTTGGAATGTGCTTTGGTATAAGAATGCTTTCTAACTCCAAAGGAAATAAACTATATCTATGCTATGCTATGCTTCAAACGACTACAATTTCACAAATGGCTACGGAAGAGGAAGACATGACCACTGTGTATCTCGAGAAAATGCCAAACAGGAGAGGCCAGAAATCTTCGAGTCAAAAGGAGACTTCTGCAAGAAATATTTTTTTATAAAAATGTGTGATAAGTAAATACTGTTTTGGAATATTTTCCAACTTCTACTGAAATGGTACGAATCTGAGGAAGTTCCAATATGCTTGAGAACCTGCTCTTACCCAGGCATGGGCATTTGTCCCACCTCCAGTACAGCTTACAACACTGTAATTGAGCTCCTCAAACAACATGCAAGGCCTTCTCTCTTCTAGCCTTACCTTTTGCTGTGCAATGACTGCGACTCTCGATATGGTACCACTGTTGCTTGCTTCGTAGGACGATTGAGAGACTGAGCACGGCCTTGAGCTTTCTGTGACTGACTCGAACTGTGCATAGTAGTCCACTGCCTGGCATTGTTGTTTTGGAATGAGGGCCTACATCCCGAAGACAGGCTTTCAGACTCCTTAGTCTCTGCTGTGTTGGTTTCATAAGATTCAGACCATCCCCTGGAGAAAAGAATACCACATGTTGAACTGCTTCATTACAGAGTTTTCCTTATTTTGAGGTTTCTTTCACAAGGAGTATGTGCAGAAAAGCAGCAGGGAGCTTTCATCTGACTGCATATACACAAAGGTTATCACGCTTCATTAGGCTGTACATTTTAGTTTAGGGAGTAAGTTGAGGGTCTTGGGAAGAATGTAAATGCATTGAAGAAAATAGAGAAAAGCAATTCAATTTTTCAAGTACTACCAACAAAGTATATCCTGTACTTTCTAAACCACTTCTGAAGCAATGTGTCAGCACCTCAATTTTCAATCTTCCTCTATTTCGTGTTTCATGTGTGTACCCAGGATTGTGATCCTTTTTGGAGGTAGAACTAAAGTTTCTGCCGTTACGAAATGGCAGCTATAGTTTCAGATTGAAAGCCGGCACATATACTCCTATTTGGACCCACACTGTCTCTTAAATGTTGTGTCGTTCGAAATCACAAGCCATTACTTAGCACATAGTCACAGGTTGCCATAAGCAAGTTCAGTGAACAGTTTGAAGTGGAAAAAAAGAGCTTTGGTGTAAGGACTGTGCCTCTCTATATCCCTGATGCTTTGTGATCGGGGTCAATGAGGTAGGGTTCTAGTATCCTACAGCGGGAGCCCTTTCCCCAGTATCACATGTTATTACAGTGTAAACCTAGAAACAGTGAAGCCCAAAATCTGGTAAAGAAAATATCTGTTAGCACCTTAAAATTCCGATAATAATAAAGACTCAAGCAAGTTTTTGAAAGAATTAAGTGTAAGGTATCAAGTCAGTTGCATAGTAAACAATTCATAATTCAAGAGTTCTTAAACTTTATGAAAGTACGCCAAAGAATATAGCAGGTTGCTTTATGTTGGCTTGACTCGGGACGTCATTTCTTCAGGTTTGGTTCTTTTTCTTTCCAACTGTTTCTAACTGTGCTCTAGCGACAGGTTACGTCCATTCATGGGTAGTGCAGTGCGCTTTATAAAGGCTTACAGATGCAGGATTAGATTGTCAAAAATTGATGGTCACATCAATGGCCCTGAAGAAGAACGTCTCTGCATTTACAGAGGGGGAAGGGGGGACTAGACCGCAAGAGATCTGATACTGATGACAGGAGACTTGCCTCAGACACTCTTAATACAGGAAAACCTGCCATATTGTTTTATGCTCACTCTATATAAAAACCTTGACACCAAGGCTATCAATTATCTTCGCAGTGCATAAATTGACCCAAGTCGTGTATGGGAACATCTAATCTACCTTGAATGCTCTATAGCTAAACACAACCAGCTAATTACAGGACAAAACCCAACTCCTCAGATGGCTTGTCATATTATTATGAAGAGAAAACAGGAAGGACATTCCAGATGGAGCAGCCTACATAACCAATGCACATTTATTTTTTAACACGCAATTCCTTCACCAATGGAAGACAGTTTTAATGAAAGATGGTTAAAAAACTGATCACCACAGTAAGCAAATCTCTTCCTAGAAGATATTGCACTTGAGTTTTTGCAAAGCTATAAAATGAGTGCAACAGGTTGTTTGTCATACAATCAATATTCACCAGAAAGGAGAAACTGAAAACCACTGCATGAAATACCTCTCCATAATTCCTACAAGTCACCCAAATCTATAACATACTCTTTTCAGAAGTAAATTTCCATTAGAGTATTAATAAGAAATGGATTAACACTAGCCGTGGGAGCAGTTGTAAAACATGCTAACACATCTACACAGAGTCTTCCATAACAACCATTCAAAATGTCAAGTCACATATAGGTACAAATAAACATATGCTGTGTACTACCTACAATGCTAGAAAGAGCCACATGAGTGATATTTTTTTGTGGCTTACCAGATGCTACAGGTAAAAAACCAACTAAAGTTTCAACATCATGATTAACAAAATATAAACTTATTGTCACTGTCCCATACGTTAGGGAGAAATATGAATGGGCCCATTAGACATTGTATTGACTGTGGGTTTCGTGATCACAAGACACCATAAAACTTCAAACCGCAAGTTATTAAAGATTCTGGACCTTTACAACAATTGTGTTTTGCTTTCATGTCCAAATATGTAGTGACTTGAGCGTGGCAAATTTACGCCAGCCACATCACAACACCAAGTAGACATGCATGACTACACCTCTTTAACACTGAAGACCAATATACAGCAGCCACTTGTTTTAAACATACCGAGCCCTAAAAATACAGTTAAAAATAATTTTATAAGACAGTAACCAAATAACAGCATCCACTTAAAAAAAAAAAAAAAAAGCGTTCCTCATTTTCTCTAAGTAAAAGAACCTTACAGCACAAGTTACAATTTTTATTCTTTGAACCATCCAAAGCAAACAGTGCTTCCCTAACAGAGCCCACAAATTTGGCAAACACCTCCTTAATAGGGAGACAAATGTAATACAGCTGAATCTCCCAATCGAAACAGCGCCCCTTTCCATTTGAGTACCCCTTACTCAAAATGTTACTGGTTTTCTTTAAAGGAACCCGCTAATACAACCTGCACTTCTTTAATATTATGTTAATATGATTTGTAAAGTGCATGGCTTCCCCAGCAACGGGGGTTCTCGGCGCTGACCACAGTAGACCAGCATTATGCACCAAGAGAGGCAGGGAGGTGACAGAGAGGCCTAGGGAACAAACAGCCATGCTTTGAGTTTTGTTCGGAAACAGAGATGACTCAGAGTATTCCTTAGATCAGGGGGCATGCTGTTCCAGAGGGCAGGAGCCAGAACCCGGCAGGAGCCAGAACCCGGAAGGAGCGACCTCCTAGTTTCTTCCTCTTGAATCGAGGGATCACTGCCAAATTAAGTTCTGCGGAGCGAAGTGTTCTGGCAGGAAGATAGGACAGCATACATTCTGAGAGAATGGGGGTTCCTGAAGCATGCATGATCTTGTGAACAGTGTTAAGAACTTTAAACTGAATGCACTTCTCTATGGGCAGCCAGTGAAGCCCCTGAAGGAACCCAGGAGAGGAGCAGAACTTAGGAAGGGAGAGCTGCAGCACTTTGGACCAGTGCTTAATTTGTATTAAAAAATAAATGCAAGGGATCTTGTCAGGAGACCAATGGACCTTGCATCACACATTGCCCCAACCAGGCTGCCAATGACAGTAACAACACAACTACTAATCATCACACTTCTACAAGTGTGACAAATCAGATTATTCCAAGCCACAAAGCTTGGAATAATGGCTTGGACAGCAGATAATAGTTATTTTTAATGTATATTGAATTAATAATGGACTATTGTAGTGGTCATCTTTAAATTAGTCAGACAGCGCCACCTTGTGGCAGACTGTCACAAGTGCCAGTGTGGATATTTAAGTGCCAGTGCTGAGCACCGGAAACCACAGGCTCAAATTAAGCACTGCTTTGGACAAATTGCAACCTTTTTCAAATTGATTTCTTGGAACCCAGATACAGGTTGTTATTGTAGTTGAGATATGACAGGATTAGAGACTGAATGATCAACTGTCGAATGTGTGGTTGAACAAAGCCAATGACTGGGTTTAAGGCCTCCCAGAAGACCAAAAGTTGACCCTGCTAGAGTTCTCACTTGAGTTTCCAAGGATAGGGAATCATCTAGCCAAATACCTAGGTTTTTTAAAGATGATTTGGATGACAGCGGAGGCCCCAAACCCTCCAGCCACCAGTGATCTCCCCAAGTCTGAGAGTGCTTTCTGAACAGGATCTCAGTTTGATGAGAGCTGGGTTTGAGACAATTGTCATCCATCCAGCTAGCCACTGCAGCATACATTTCTGAAACTTGACGATGTCTTGAGATACATCAGCATAGAGGAGACAATAAAAGAGTATCATCTGTGTATGATACTATGGAGACCCCAAAGGACTTCACAATCTCCACTAAGGGTCTGACATAACTGTTGAAAAGAATGGGCTCAATGAGGCGCCCTGTGGGACTCCATGTTTCAATGGTCTATGCGAAAATGAGAAAGGAGGCAAAATTACCTGAAAGGAGCGATTGCTAAGGAAGGAGGCAAACCAGGATAGTACCTTGCCGCTGACACCTATTTTGCAGATGTGCTGAAGAAACAGTGTAGAAAGGGGGTGCTCAGGTCCAGAAGGATAAGGGCCAAGGAGCCGCCCTCATCAGGTGCTTTTCGAAGAGAGACTGTCACGGTCAGCAGAGCAGATTCAGAGCTGTGATTGGACCCGAAGCCATTTTAGGACATGTCCAAAATGTTATTTCCTTCTAAAAACTCAATTAGGAGTTTGTTGACATGTTTACCTTGGGGATGCAACAGGGAAGTAGGGCGGTAGTTTTGGGGTTTAGGAGGATAAAGGGACACTTTCTTCAGTAGAGGTATCACCCTCACCTGCTTTCAGGCCAGCGGAATGGTGGCAGAGGACAACAAGATTGGCAAATTCAAGAAAAGTCTGAAAGGTGACCTTGGGGAGTTTAGTAACAATGTCAGGTGGGGAGCCTGGGGAGCCGGCGACCATGATGGCCGCTCTGAACTGAAGCTCCGTGGTGGACTCGCTCTCCAGTATCCAGAGCGGCGCTTCACCGCGTTCAAATCCCACCGGACTCACCAATCCCACATTTGGAATGCTGGCAGATCACATTTTCTGCGATCCTGATCAGCCGAGATATGAGCTGCAGAGTCCCCGTACGGGAGTGAGCTAAGATGGCGCCCGGAGATCTACGCGACTGCACTCGGAGGCCTGAAGCCAGGTACCGTGATGCCGTTAGTCTTCCACTTGATCACCCGGTGGCAGTTCCCCCCGCCCCCCCTAGTAGCACAGTCCTGTCGGCTGGCCCCCTGGGGATAGCTATTTTGAGGAGTTAGCTGGTGGTCACCCCTCCGTACCCACCTGCCTCCCGGACCTAAACCACAGCTGCCTGGCATCCCGCATCATATCTCCAGGACGACTGATGGACTCATGAATCTCTGGCCCTCGAAAAAAGCAGCAATGAAAATGCTGCAATGCTGCTGCCCTCACCTGCCTTTCGGATCCAAACCATGGTTGCCAGACATCCCGCTTCGCTTCTCCGGGATGGTGGATGAACTCACAAGTCTCTTTCCCCCGACAAGAGCAGCAACGAAAATGCTGTGACGCAGCTGCCCTGTTTCAATGAGCTTGCTCCCTCTATTTCTTACCTGAGTCAGCGTGCCCTCCTGACCCCGCAGCTGCCTTCCTCTTCCGGGTTTGCTGCATGATGGATGACCCGAGAATAATTTTGTTGACCTCCAGCCTTCCTCCCGCCAGATCTGGTGGCTGCCTTCGTCATTCAGCCCTGCTCCTGGGGTTTGTTTCTTTTTTGACTTTATTATTGGATTTCTGTTCTCCCGCAACCCCACCATTTTGTTTCGAAATTATTGGGGTCCATGACTTGGATCCTCCATCTTGCGGCTACGACAGAATCTCATGATTGATTGATTCATGCTGCTGATCACCGCCTTTGCCGCCAGTTTGACTTTTGCCTTATTTTGACCCCCTCTTACGACTCCTACACCCCTCACTTCTTGTTTTGGACACAGTAAGGCACCCTTGTGACTCGTTTCGGACCCATGCCTTTTCTTTTTCAAACTGAAGCAATGATGGTATCCGGTACTAGATGTTGCTCTATCACTGGACCCTTACCGGTTTGTAGACTCGCATACTCTGACTTTTTGGTGTCTCGTGAAGTACTTTCCTCCATGGCAGGTCTGCCAGACCAGATCTGCTTTCTAATCCCCGTTTACATTTCCTCACCTCCCTCCATGCTTCTTAAAACTTGTTTCTTTATTGTTATTTAATGGACTAGTAAATGATGTAATTTTGAAATCACTGTTCTCTTTGCTATGTTTATGCTCCAGTAACTTATGTAACACTGTAACCCACTGTACACCTTCCTCATGTTAAGCGCTCCGATACCAGCGGTTCTAGCCAGCGCTATATAAAACTTTTTAAATATACTCACCTCAGTGCCCGAGCAACGTTGGCCGATGCCCTGTGGAGCTGTCCTATGCAGCTATTGAGAAGTTTGGCTCTGGTTCACCCCTAGGCCGTCACCTACCCAGCTGGACATCGGACATTGTTTTCCTCGTCTCCCAGTTATGTTTCCTACCTGCACTCCTTACCCCTGTTTTACCTGAGCAACCTTGGCTGATGCCCGGTGGAGCTGTCCTAAGCAGCTACAGAGGAGTTTGGCTCTGGTTCACCCCTCGGCAGTCACCTACCCAGCCGGACATCGGACATTGTTTTCCTCGTCTCCCCGTTATGTTACTACCTGCATTCCTTACCCCTGTTAACCATTCCCCCTCTACCTGTCACTCCCCACAAGACGTTTGTCTTGGCTATGCTACACGCTATTAACTCACATTTCTGTGTAATCTCATGTTTTCCTCCTATGTCTATACTTGGCTCCTGTAACTGATGTAATTTTGCTACCTGTAACTCGCTGATCTTCATGTAAAGGGCTCTGATACCTCCGGGTCTAGCCAGCGCTATATAAAACTTTTCAAATAAAATAAATAAATAAATAAGGGGGTCATCCGGAGAGCCAGATTTCACTAGAGTGCAAAGAGCGGAGAAAGAGGGAAAATCGAGAAGAGCTAGTTCATTTAGTTCTGGCACAGGCTGTAGCTCATCTCTCTGGCAAGGACAGGCCTCTCCGTTGGTGAGGACCTTAGGCGGAAAGTGGGTATAAATGTTTTTCATCTTTTGAATGAAAACGTCTGCTATATTGTTGCAGTGGTCATTTGGGACCTTGTCGTGACTGGCTTCATTAAAGTGTTACAATGGAGAAATATTTTTTTGCGGTATTTGTATTGTTTAAGATCTTATCAGAAATTATTATTTAGTGGTATGCTTTGACTGCGCTCATATAATGTGTTTTTGCCACTGCTTCATAAGATTTTCTCCAACTTCGTTCGAGCACCTTGTAGTGTTTTTTCTCCACAACCAACTCCAATTGAATCAAGGGACGGAGGTCCTACTTTTGGCCTGAACTTGACAGGGAGGTATAAACTTGTCAAGGGCCGAGGTAAGCCAGGGTTTATATTGGATTCTGTCCTATCCACATTAGCATCTAAATGAGGGATATTGGCAGAAATATAGCTGCGGAATTCTGCCAGATTTCATTTATACCAGGGCCTTATCATAGTATTGGTAGAGGTATTTATATTGTTGTACACTGCTAAGAACATGGGAATCAGACAGTGGTCTGACCAGCTCATATCCTAATGAGACAAAACCTCTAGAATAGGAGGATTAGAGAAACCTGGATCTAAAAGATGACCAGTTGTGTGTGTGACACCTCCTGCTAATTGAACCAGCTTCAGCGATGCAAAGTCATTCAGAAAATCGCAGGCCACTATATAGTTTGGGTGGTCAAAGTGAAGGTTAAGGTTAAGATCTACTAAAATACTGAAGCTGGTAATTTAAGAGCTAATGAAGTCACCTGGTTAACCAAGGCTGTACTGAAGGCTTTGGAGGGGTCGGGATCTGTACATTAAGAGGCCAGATGGAGTAAGGTTTTTTTTCACGGATATCTGGAAAGGGTGCTTTTCGAATCTTGGATGGGCAGGGATTCAGAATACAGACTACCGTAGATTTGTAGATGGTATCTATGCCGCCCCCTCTGCCACTGAGTTAATCCCATCTTTTGATGCTATAGTATGGGGAAGAGCTAAGAGGGGTTCTTCTGTTGTTGTCGGACTAAGCCAGGATTCAGCAATAAATGCTACTTCAGGCAGGTTATCTTGAATAAGATTGTGTAACTCAACGTGGTGGCCAACCAATGAGCAGCAGTTAATGGCACACACTTTCACCATAGAGCAGTAATTGTCCAGGGCAGCACGCATGCATGTGGGACAGAGCCAGGCACAAAACCGTACTGTAAAAGATTTTGATCTGCACTCATACGCAAAATACAAGTCCATCCAATTTGTTTGTTTTAAGATTGTTCTTTATTCTTTCTTCTAGTAGCCAACGCGTTTCGTCCTGTTAAAGGACTTCTTCAGGGCTCAGCAGTTGATTTCCTTATCAGTGTTTAAATGATTTTCAGTACGTTGGTTCTACCTCGCTTTTCTTTCTTGAGACCTGTTCGGTGGTATTGTTAAATCCGTGTTGGAATTGGTGATTATCCTATATATCCCATATGTGGGGGGATGTATCCTTTAATAGCTTTTAGGTCATCGCTATTTTCTGGGTCTTCAGGCAACGTATGCTACTTCCCACATAGATCTTGCCACAGGCACAGCCTTAATATATTTGAAGACCTGCAAACCTGTTGAAACTGGATAGTGATCCTAAGTTCAAATACCAAATATAAAAGCAGCCAAATCATAAGCTGGCCATCCGAGTAACAAGGCCTAAGAAAAGAGCACCCAAATCGGTATTCTCAGTAATGAGTCTAAATTATCCAATCACCAAAGAATCCTTATCACAAGTCATTCACTTGACGTTGCCAATGCCCCAAACGTGCGGCTTCTGTAATCCCGAGTACAGGAGACAGGCCACAAAACCGTACTGTTTGCACTTAAAAAATCTTACCTCCAGGAATCAGGCATGTAGACAATCACTGTGTGAGACTTGCCTCAACTTGAGCAGTGCAGATGAAGAAAAAGAGAGTGAACTGATCATCAGAGGGGCAGCAATCCTGGCCCCAGGCGAGTCAGCTGCGGGTCTGCTCATCGGCCTTTTAATGTGAATAACTGCCGGGGCGAAGGCTGCATGAGAAACAACTAGAATGCTGCCTTCCAACGCTGGTGGTCCAACCAAAATGGCCACCGGAAAGTGAGGATGTGGCAAATAAAACAGGGTAATATGCCCAAAAGTGGCTAAAAAAGCACTCCCACCCAGCTCACTCTCCCGCCCAAAGTGCAAGTGCCCGAATAAAATTACCCGGCCTAAGTCTAAGAAAGGCGGCTTATAAGCCTTTCATAGACTGCAAATCATGTTAGTAGTATATATAATATATAGAAACCTTTAATACTGTCTTCTCCCACAGTCAGTGCCCCTTTTTGTGATTAAGTGAGTGCACTAGCATAAACAGCCCTCTACAGGCAGAAAGTCTTTAATGAAGAGACAAACTCATTTTTATAGAGAGATGTGGTGCTACTCTAGACTTACCATTACTGTTTGTTCTATTATTTGTAGAGTGCAACACAATGCCAGACACATCAAGCTTCCAGGTGTACTGCAGTCAAAATATAAACATTACCAAATCTAAAACAACATTTTCCTCCTACCCCTCAAGATACGTAAAACTTACTCAAAGAAATAAAGCCAAAACAAATCCAGTCAAACAAACTGCTTAATAGGTCACATGTCTAAAGCAACATTACAAAGCATGTCACAACGTAGCCCATAAGGAACCAGGGCCCAGGGGCAGAGAAGCAGAGAAGCAGACTATAGGCAAAGGCATGCCTGAAATTATAAATGTTAACACTAAATATTAACTGCAGGTAAATACGGTACATAGAGGTACTTCCTGAAATAACTGTGATAACTGTAGAGTGCAAAAGATGGGTCCATCAATGCGATTGTGTACTTGCCCAGGCACACAGTCTCATGGATGGGTCCACCTAAAACTGAGGATACAGTAATGCAGTATTCAGAAGAGAATCAATAAGTAGATCTTACCCTCAATTGTTCCCAGTGCACACAAACTTGTGGCCACTAGGATATAATAAGGGTGATGTACTTCATAACTTGGATTTTGCAACTTTTAGCAGCTGACCTCCCAACCTACCCTGGTTTCAGCAGGGGATGATACGTTTTAGATCTGCACAAGAGTGCAATGCCCCCAGTGGTTGTAAAAGCCCGGACATGAAGGCAGATGCCTGGTATAAATTTAGTTCTATAAGGCACAGGGAGCTTAAGGCCACCACACATTTCCCTTAACACACATTGGCAGTTGTCCATGGAACCAGATACTACTGTGAGTTCACTGAAATACCAAGAATCACCTCTTTACATGTTGATTTTCTGAAGGCGGGAGGTGGCAAATAATGGTAAGCAATCATGGCTCACTCATGGAGAGTCTGGCTATTTTAGAGACCAATAACATATGAATTGCATGCGATAATTTATAGGCCAAAGCAGTGCTATAACGTTTAAAAAAAAGTAAAATAAAGTTTCAGTAGCGAAGAAAACACTATAGAGCTTTGAAATAAGTTTCTATTCTATCCACAAACTGACAGGGAAAATTGGACTCCACGGTAGTTGCAGAATATCTCACACTAGCATTGCAATGAGCAACGTGGCGCTCAAGCATTACAACATGCCGCCTATACAAGCCACCTGGTTTGCAGGAGGGGCAAGAGGTATCTCAGGGTGATGAGATTTTTGCCGCCTGAGGAGTCACAATGCTGCACCATAGAAGAGCGCAAGGAGTCACCAAGGTGCACTCTTGGCAAAACTAAGTAACAGTCAATCTATGCTTCAGAATAAGTTTATCCCAAAGATTTCTTGAGCTCAGGCGGAATGGGCGCACCTTATGTTTTTTTTCTCTCCAGAAGAAACCGAGAGAAATGCTTCTATGGACCCAGAAAATTGGGGGCTGCTGTTAGGGCTTATGGGCAAGGGGCCAATGGTCCTTTTTTTAAAGTGAAGAGGCACGCAGCTGTTTGAGGCCAAATTGACACTCTGTTTGACTGCTCCCAAATACTCTTTTTTTGAATGACAAACAGGCCTTGTGGAAGTTTTATAGAAGACCACACACGTCTAGCATTTAAAATCAAAGATATGAACAAACAGAATTCTACCTACATGACAGCATCCAATGAGAGACAAAGAAAAAAAATATATTTTAGAGTTTTGTATAGCCCATGTGAGAACAGCAAACAATAACATGAGCTACTTGGATACTAGATACAAAGAAAACAAATTCAAAAGTTAATTTTGAAGGCCCAACTGCTGCTCCGCTGATAACAGATGTGTAGGTGCCTAACAACACATTTTAGCCTGTCTAATTCCAAAACCAAATTCATTCAGAAAGAGGTGCTCCAAGAATACAAGCAGTATGATATACAGTAAGATTAAATAGGTTTATAGCTCTTTTCCAGGAGGAACACTTGCCAATCTTGTCAAAACTACTTCTCTCGGGTTAATTAATTTATACAAATAAGTAAGATCTCCTCCTACATGTGTGAGACAACAGGTCAAATGGATTATTTCAAAACAGAGAAAAGACCCACAGAAATAAACCTTCAGTAGGCTGACACTGGTGCCCCACCTGAACGGATGAAATTGAGGCTCTTCAAAACCATAGCATTGGACTAAAGCTTCTTGAACACATCCGGCCCAATACATACACTGCATTTAGTAGTATTTATTTACTACAAATTTGAATTCACAAACCTAATAGTAGAGATGCCCACAAGTACATTATACTGTAGTAAATGTGGGAAGGTATCAGGGGGAGTGGTGAAAAAATGGGTAACAATTACTATAAAATGGGTGGGGTTAACAAAAAATTAAGGAAGCATTTGGGAGGGACATGCGAATATAAACACACATCCACACTAGCGTAATGCACTGCAATTTACAACATATACTTCTAAAGTTATTACAGCACTAATGGTGTGAAAACAGACAAAATTGTAGCCCAGTCTAGTCCTGGATTAAGTCGAGTACTACACATGAACAAACACTTGTAGTTTAACACACTCTCATAGAACACAGTGGATACAGGGAATACAATTAACACCATAGGCATTAGTGGTAAATGAAATGGCAAATGTTGAATTAAATTGCTTCAACATTTAGATTATACATAACTTTATGTGATAAAAAAAAAATCAGTCTAATAATACATTTTATTCAATATGATAAAACCAGTTTGGCAAAAAAATGAATTAAACTGGGTAACTTATTTTTAGGGATTTAAAAAGTATTTAAATTAATTAAATGCATGCCATGTAACCGAGCTTCCTACAAATTAAATAAAAATGCTTGCAAGAGTTTTTTAATTTTTTTAAATACTAGCTATAAACTATATTTATATATGCCTATATTTTTATTACTAAACACATTTAATGTATTGTAACTTTATTTTGTTAGCTTCAGGTCAAGATTAATTGCAGTAAACAATTTTAGGTTTATATTTTAAATGAACGTTATTAAATGTCTCTACGTTTTCCCATATGGAGAGTTCCAACAACAAGTGAAAAGTTGCATGTAGTAACTTCGCCATGCCCTCTTTTGAGGGGGTGGAAATATGTAAATCTACACTCTGATGTACATATTCAATCAGAAATGGAAAATAGCAAAAAAAATAAAGAGCCACAACTAGGTGTAGGAGTTGTTCTACAATTAAGTGGAACTACACTTCTTTTAATTGTATTAATGTGGCCCATTACAGCTAACTACTTCACTCAGATGGTAGGACATTTTACTATTGACTTATCTAGAATTAACTGCACCAAGAGTAACTGAAGACTGCTGGGTTAAAGACTCTTGCTGACATCTAGCTAGACACCATCAACATGTAATCAGCATTTCTATATTTCTTGCCCTTTTGCCTTCTTCCTACCACTTGGAAGTGAGCACGTTAATTTGAAAGGGAGCACGTTAATATCCTTGTGATCAATACATTCTTGTATAAATAGTCAAAGGGTACTTATTTCACATAATGACATTGAAGAGGGCATATATCATGGTTCTACGGTGCTTCCTCTCCTGTTTACCATGATTTTTGTGTTTTGTGTTATTTGACCAGACAGTTAGAGTAAACATGACCTTCAGACAATTTACAATGTGGGACTACATCAATACATTAACTAAACAAATTGTTTATGTGTGGGGCCAGGACTGCTTCTGCATTGAGCATCAGAGAGCTGAATAGAACCAATCATAAAGTACTTTATTGTGGTCATCTCGCTCTGGCCACAACAAAAGAATATTTACCCAGACGTGTTCAGAAACACTTTTCCAGCAGTGCTTGATTTGAGCTGGTGGAGGGCACAGCACTTATTTTTCAAGTATCAGATGTTTACTAAGTGCAAGAGAGGGAAAAGCGCACAGATTGGAAAGAAGGAGGGAGAAAAAGACTTCAAAACAGTCACAAACAGACAGCAAGAACCTGCCAGTGTGAGAAAAAGGGGCAGGGAGTGTCTGGTAGTGGATTAAAGCCTATCGACCTTGATGTTTGGCAGAGTGCCAACGTTTAATTGAGCAGAGTTTAGGGCACTGATACTCTTTGTTTCACAAATTAAGCACTGTTTCCCAGTACCTTGGGTGGATTGCAGATGAATATAAAGTCACAATAACAATGCTTTTCTTCATCATTTAGGGAACAACTGATTTCGAACAGGAGATGTTGGAATTTACATTGATTTTTGAGATATCATATTCTTTCAACGTATTACAGCCTAAAAAATGATAATGACCATATAGTTCTATCATTGAAGGTGATTTAGCTCACAATGATTGTACTGACAATACAACAGTACGTTGGTTCTACCTCGCTTTTCTTTCTTGAGACCTGTTCGGTGGTATTGTTAAATCCGTGTTGGAATTGGTGATTATCCTATATATCCCATATGTGGGGGGATGTATCCTTTAATAGCTTTTAGGTCATCGCTATTTTCTGGGTCTTCAGGCAACGTATGCTACTTCCCACATAGATCTTGCCACAGGCACAGCCTTAATATATTTGAAGACCTGCAAACCTGTTGAAACTGGATAGTGATCCTCAGGCGGAATGGGCGCACCTTATGTTTTTTTTCTCTCCAGAAGAAACCGAGAGAAATGCTTCTATGGACCCAGAAAATTGGGGGCTGCTGTTAGGGCTTATGGGCAAGGGGCCAATGGTCCTTTTTTTAAAGTGAAGAGGCACGCAGCTGTTTGAGGCCAAATTGACACTCTGTTTGACTGCTCCCAAATACTCTTTTTTTGAATGACAAACAGGCCTTGTGGAAGTTTTATAGAAGACCACACACGTCTAGCATTTAAAATCAAAGATATGAACAAACAGAATTCTACCTACATGACAGCATCCAATGAGAGACAAAGAAAAAAAATATATTTTAGAGTTTTGTATAGCCCATGTGAGAACAGCAAACAATAACATGAGCTACTTGGATACTAGATACAAAGAAAACAAATTCAAAAGTTAATTTTGAAGGCCCAACTGCTGCTCCGCTGATAACAGATGTGTAGGTGCCTAACAACACATTTTAGCCTGTCTAATTCCAAAACCAAATTCATTCAGAAAGAGGTGCTCCAAGAATACAAGCAGTATGATATACAGTAAGATTAAATAGGTTTATAGCTCTTTTCCAGGAGGAACACTTGCCAATCTTGTCAAAACTACTTCTCTCGGGTTAATTAATTTATACAAATAAGTAAGATCTCCTCCTACATGTGTGAGACAACAGGTCAAATGGATTATTTCAAAACAGAGAAAAGACCCACAGAAATAAACCTTCAGTAGGCTGACACTGGTGCCCCACCTGAACGGATGAAATTGAGGCTCTTCAAAACCATAGCATTGGACTAAAGCTTCTTGAACACATCCGGCCCAATACATACACTGCATTTAGTAGTATTTATTTACTACAAATTTGAATTCACAAACCTAATAGTAGAGATGCCCACAAGTACATTATACTGTAGTAAATGTGGGAAGGTATCAGGGGGAGTGGTGAAAAAATGGGTAACAATTACTATAAAATGGGTGGGGTTAACAAAAAATTAAGGAAGCATTTGGGAGGGACATGCGAATATAAACACACATCCACACTAGCGTAATGCACTGCAATTTACAACATATACTTCTAAAGTTATTACAGCACTAATGGTGTGAAAACAGACAAAATTGTAGCCCAGTCTAGTCCTGGATTAAGTCGAGTACTACACATGAACAAACACTTGTAGTTTAACACACTCTCATAGAACACAGTGGATACAGGGAATACAATTAACACCATAGGCATTAGTGGTAAATGAAATGGCAAATGTTGAATTAAATTGCTTCAACATTTAGATTATACATAACTTTATGTGATAAAAAAAAAATCAGTCTAATAATACATTTTATTCAATATGATAAAACCAGTTTGGCAAAAAAATGAATTAAACTGGGTAACTTATTTTTAGGGATTTAAAAAGTATTTAAATTAATTAAATGCATGCCATGTAACCGAGCTTCCTACAAATTAAATAAAAATGCTTGCAAGAGTTTTTTAATTTTTTTAAATACTAGCTATAAACTATATTTATATATGCCTATATTTTTATTACTAAACACATTTAATGTATTGTAACTTTATTTTGTTAGCTTCAGGTCAAGATTAATTGCAGTAAACAATTTTAGGTTTATATTTTAAATGAACGTTATTAAATGTCTCTACGTTTTCCCATATGGAGAGTTCCAACAACAAGTGAAAAGTTGCATGTAGTAACTTCGCCATGCCCTCTTTTGAGGGGGTGGAAATATGTAAATCTACACTCTGATGTACATATTCAATCAGAAATGGAAAATAGCAAAAAAAATAAAGAGCCACAACTAGGTGTAGGAGTTGTTCTACAATTAAGTGGAACTACACTTCTTTTAATTGTATTAATGTGGCCCATTACAGCTAACTACTTCACTCAGATGGTAGGACATTTTACTATTGACTTATCTAGAATTAACTGCACCAAGAGTAACTGAAGACTGCTGGGTTAAAGACTCTTGCTGACATCTAGCTAGACACCATCAACATGTAATCAGCATTTCTATATTTCTTGCCCTTTTGCCTTCTTCCTACCACTTGGAAGTGAGCACGTTAATTTGAAAGGGAGCACGTTAATATCCTTGTGATCAATACATTCTTGTATAAATAGTCAAAGGGTACTTATTTCACATAATGACATTGAAGAGGGCATATATCATGGTTCTACGGTGCTTCCTCTCCTGTTTACCATGATTTTTGTGTTTTGTGTTATTTGACCAGACAGTTAGAGTAAACATGACCTTCAGACAATTTACAATGTGGGACTACATCAATACATTAACTAAACAAATTGTTTATGTGTGGGGCCAGGACTGCTTCTGCATTGAGCATCAGAGAGCTGAATAGAACCAATCATAAAGTACTTTATTGTGGTCATCTCGCTCTGGCCACAACAAAAGAATATTTACCCAGACGTGTTCAGAAACACTTTTCCAGCAGTGCTTGATTTGAGCTGGTGGAGGGCACAGCACTTATTTTTCAAGTATCAGATGTTTACTAAGTGCAAGAGAGGGAAAAGCGCACAGATTGGAAAGAAGGAGGGAGAAAAAGACTTCAAAACAGTCACAAACAGACAGCAAGAACCTGCCAGTGTGAGAAAAAGGGGCAGGGAGTGTCTGGTAGTGGATTAAAGCCTATCGACCTTGATGTTTGGCAGAGTGCCAACGTTTAATTGAGCAGAGTTTAGGGCACTGATACTCTTTGTTTCACAAATTAAGCACTGTTTCCCAGTACCTTGGGTGGATTGCAGATGAATATAAAGTCACAATAACAATGCTTTTCTTCATCATTTAGGGAACAACTGATTTCGAACAGGAGATGTTGGAATTTACATTGATTTTTGAGATATCATATTCTTTCAACGTATTACAGCCTAAAAAATGATAATGACCATATAGTTCTATCATTGAAGGTGATTTAGCTCACAATGATTGTACTGACAAAAGTTTAAAATCAATACACTTAAAAAAAAAAAAATATTCATTCGATCAAGAAAGGGAAGGCTCTAAGACTTTTTTAAAAGGTTTGCTTCTCCAGATGTGAAATTTGGCTAAATCCACAGATCAGCACGTAGTAAGGAGAGCAGTGCATCTGCAGAACTTAGCATTTACTTCTCACATTTTGCGGCAGGCTCATCCATATAATAAATGCAAATGTTGGGCCCATCTAAGAAAAATGTCATTTTGTCTTCAGGCCTACCCTATACTCACTAATTACTCTCTGCTAAGTAACTCAAAAGGCAGAAACCATTTAGCAATCCTATAGCACTCACCAGTATACCACAACAACATATACTCTGAAGTAAATCACCTTGCTTTAGAAAGCACCTGGAACTTGTTTCTTCAAACCTTTGTACAAAACATCATTTAACAAGGAAGTGCTTCACTGCAAGTCAGTTTGTCGTACTACGGAATTCTTGTTTAACCCCTTCAGCGCTGCACGGATTCCCCCGCGGTGCTGAAGGGTTCGAGCGCGGGCGGGGCCATGACGGAACGGTTCCGTCATGAGCACAGCTCAACCGATGCTCATGACGGAATCGTTCCGTCATGAGCATGGAAGGGGTTAAGAGGAATGAGCCAAGGAAGATGTCATCTATGCTGTAGGCTCTTCAGAGGTTCATTGTGGTGAGTCAAAGAGTAGCACTGGATTGATCAGGACAATTGGGCATAATATCTTAGAGAGTCGAGGCAGAAAGGTTTGAAATGGTCACCTTACAATATATGTGGAGTATGTGAGGTGGCAGGCAAGAAGACGCTCTCCTAATGTGATGCGGTATTGGAGATAAGGAGGGAGTGAATGACCAGAACACTGATCCAGATGAGGCAGATGGTGGGTTATCTAGTAAGGGCTCCTTCCCACATTGTCCTGCCTTGCTTCCGTGTGTGGTGAGGACAGGGGTCCTACACAATCCTCTGAGTTGAGATTCAAGATGATGTTGTCGAGAGCGTGGTCTGAAAGGACATATAATGGTGGTGGCCGATAGAATAACTGAATAAACCTCATCAGAACACGATTGTTGTCAGAAGCATTTATTCTGAGCAGTGGACTTCAAAACATAAGGTATATTTAGTCTGACCAAATGTATGAAATTACAATAGAAGAGTAACTACAACAGTCTCGACAATACTTGCAGACTGAGAAAGGAAAGGTGTGTCCTTTATCAGACTGAAGGTGGACCTTAAAGGTGTTGGACTAAGTTGACAATTGTGGCTGTAAATGACTGCAGAGAAAGGGAGTGTTGAGGGGGTAGTACATACTAGTAAAGTGAGTGTCCTGAGCAATGGCTAAGAGGAAGGTTGCAGATCATCACTAAATCTAGTTAATTTTTTTTGTCTTTCTCAAACAGAATCCTACCTTGAGGCCCAATTCATCCTTTGAAAAATAATACGAATTATTCTCAGTCTCTAACCTTAATCTGGGATGCTCACTCTGCATCCAGGTTTCTCTATTGAGCGATGTCTTGAGATTGACAACATGTGCATATTTCATCCAAGGGGATGCACTAAAAACCATTCTGAAATAAATTCATTTCAAGAGAGTGGCGAGACTTGGCAAATGCACTGGATGAAAAGAACTCAAAGTATATCCTTTTGCTCTTAACATGAGTAGAGCTGTAGACAAAAGGGTAAGATGTTTCTAGATGTAGCCTTAAAAACGCAAGGCAATGAGTAGGACATTTATAGTATTCAGTGGGGAAGGCCACTTGGATCTGACACCAGTAGGGCCCTATTCAGCTTCACAGATTCAAAGGAGATGGGTGAAAGGGCAGTTGGAGGAAAGGGAATGGTTGGTCAATCGGTTTATTACATATAGGTCTATCATTTATATTAAAAGTGACTCTTTGCTTGACTACTCTTAGTTTCAGGAAAGTAAAGTATTTTCGATCCATTGTTAAAAGGAGTGACTGTGTACAATTGTGATGTCTGCTTGTAACCTCTAGAACCAAGCAGATGCAGAAAATAAAAACTCTTACTGTTTTTCATAATCAGTCACAAAAAAGTTGAAAGAACAGAAAGATGATGGACTGCCCTACACACTTGTACTGGATGGGAAACTGGATATAAGCAACAAATTAATACAAATTGACGCACATATCACAAGCCACATTCACCCCACATCATACAACATTTCACTACATCACTCATTAAAAACAATCCAGTGAAATCTCTACATATCCATAAAAATGTAGCGGGTCTTCAGTATCATCCATCTTAGCTAGCACCCTCACACAACCCTCCTTAATTGCACCCATCCCACTGCCATTCAGTCATCCCACACATCCTCTCCTGTTCAGCCAACCACTACACAAACTCAACAATCCCACATAAACCACAAAGAGGGAAATTCAACTATAACCACCATGAGAATGAGGAAAATAAGTCTTATGCAGAAATGTCATACAGAAACAAACTGGAAACTGCCATTCAATTGATAACCGTGTACTCTGGAAATAAATTAGAGCGACAAGATACTTAAGTAGAAAATATAAACCCTAGACTCTAGAGTCTTAGCCAAAAAACAGAAGTACAAGAGAAACAATAGAAATCACAATGCTGTGCAGAAACATTGAGCAGGTCTCAGTGATGGCAAAAAAGACAGTGAAAGTAAATCAGTGGGCTAAGTTTCTTAAGTCTATAAAGTCAATAGACCACAGAAAATATAAGTATTTAAGACTGCAAATAGCATGTGAAATAATGTCATGCTGGGGAAGATGACCACTTTCTAAAGATTAATACAATATGCTCAAATAATAGAAATTAGTGGACAGCGATTTACCAATCCAAGTGAGCTAAAAAAGGAACCTAATCTGGACCCTAAGTCACATGACGAGAAAAAATTCCAATATTGACCACTTGTTCAATAGGACAATTTAATGTGCTAAAATGAGGCAGCCGAAGGTGCCCAGTTGTCGAAGACCTTTCATAAATTCCTTTAGGCCCAAATTCTGGATAACATGAAATGATGATGCTAGAGCATATGGCACTAAGTTTAATTATCAATCATTGAACTCTCACCTTGCTTCACATAAATGAAAATATACTGTACATAATCTCATAAAACCATTTCCGAACAAGATTCTTCATCCAATCACAGATTCAAACTGTCAAATAAGTACAATGAGGTACTGCGTCAGCTGCGAACAGTCAAACAGATATGCTTTAGTATTTAATTCTTGCAGAAATTTGACCTACCTCCGATACCAGGACCTGCTCCCAAATTTTGCCATGAGCATAGCTTGCGTTCTCAGTTAGCATGGGACAGGCAAAGACCCTTCCCAGCCTTCCCTGAAAAAGCAGCAGAACCCAACACAGGCAGCACGAGAGGATGAAAGTTCCATGACCTCAAGAGTCTAAAGTCCTCACACCAAATGCCAACATCGTCAAGAAAGCGCTGAAGAGCCGTGCCTTAGGACCACGTTCTGACTTTGCGCTGTAGCCTGTACCACACAACTCTAACTACCTGAACGGCTGGCAGAGCTGGCTCACAAATTAAATGTCTGCAGCAGTGAACAGTGTCCAAACATGTTTCTGGAAACAAGGAGGCAGGTGTGGTTGAGTCGGCGTACATCCAGCTTCACGTGCAGATCTACTCAGCACTTGGGGAGGGAGAAAGCAATCTCTTTTTGACATGCTGAGGGAGCGCAAGATAAATGGATCTGCCAACCCCCCCCCCCCCCCCACCCCACCACCTTTGTTTTACATATCCTGTATTTTAAGTCCTGATGCCATAAATCAGATAGGACGTTAAATTTGGCATCAATTCGTCTACCTTTTTTAAAAATATTTACATTTCTCGTCATGTGGGTCTACAAAGAGAAAAGCGAGGGTCACTTTATATTACTACTACACTGGTGCATGCAGGTATGCAACATTGGCTGTTTGTGCAATAGGTATTACATGGCCATAGTTTCACCAGGTCAAAAAAAAAACAATTGCTGTAATTGTGCAATCTTTATAACATTAAGGACAGGGAAAAACACACGATGTGGATGACGACACTAAAACCCAGGTGATATAGGTTTGATCTATTTCGGATAGCTAATCAGTTATTTTGAAACATGGGACATTAAAAGGTTTTGATTGTTTTGCTAATGTGTCTCCATTCCTGCCTTCGCGCATGTATTACCGGCTGGAGTAAAAAGTGTCCTTTTCATTCCTAAATGCGCAAACACCATTAAAATAGATGAGAAAATAAACACATAAATGTGCAACCGCCCAAGAAAACGCAGGAGCTGCATTTTTATAGCGGGATGAGCCGAAATGAAACCACTGGGTGTGCGTATGTTTTCAGCCTTCAGTCCTTCGGGGCAATGACTCATCGCCGATACAAACCAAGCACTGACAAAACTGGTTGCTGCCTAGTTAAAAGCTTAGAACTTCATCTCTTGAAACTGACGTCCACTTCGAACTATTTCTAACGTCTCAGTCTGGAACCTAAAGTTATAGAGAGGCCCTGCGACAGTTTAGCTGCAACAGATGCTCAAGCTTAAATGTGAAAGGGAGAAAGAACTGCAGAAACCTGGGTTTCAGCTCAGGCCTGGCAGCTTCTATCCAGCGCTCGTTTTGTTAACCTAGTGAACACATGTAAATGAGCTAATTACTGATCCGTTGCCAGGGCGTGCAGCCTTGAGGCAGGTCAGGAGAGGTAGAACTGACGAAACAGTGCAACACGCGGAAGGAATTCAAGCTCAGTTAATAATAATAAAAAATAAACAAGCATTTGCACTGCAATAGGTCTTGCATTTAAGAGAGTTTGAGCTATTGGCCTTTTATCTCTGTTGTTTTTAAAACAAATAAATAAAAGCATGGTCATTTACAATGCCAGTAGCTTAAACTCTCGCAAATACGAGACCTATTGCGTTGCAAATGCTTTCGTGCTTGAACTTTGACGAATGTGTGACTATAAGACAGCACCAGCCCGTGCGTACTTCATGACCCCTAAAGGGATAACAAAGAGTAAATCCTCCGAATGAAACAAAAGGAAAGACAATAAGAAAGGTGAGAGCACTAGGCCTCACACACTGTACGTAACGTGTACTATAGTAATAGGCAGAGACACAAACTAGACAACCCTGACGAAGGCCCCAGACCCAATTGGGCTCATGGGGAGGGCCAAAACATGTTGGTAAAAGAAGTGAGGGTATAACTGAGTAATAATTTTTCAATAGAACCCTCAATAGATTTGGTTTTAACTTATACCCCAGGCACCCACGGAATAAAGTAATAATTAGGGTATACCTTGAGGTATTATTAACATATCACCTATCTGGGTCCCTGTATATCCAGATGTGCTTTATCTAAGAATTACCATCTATGATTGAGTCCGCCCTGTTAGTATCACCTTACCAAGATGTGGATATGTGCCAATGATGAAGCATGTCACGATAAGTGAGTGAGGCATCTACTCCAAAATCTTTGGATACCCCATCAGAAGGAACATATCTACCAGAGATTACACCTGACACCCGATTATCATAAGGGGATGGGATTGGATACAGTTCAAAACAATCCTGGTCTGAATCAGTTGCCCATGTGAGATAAATTATTATCAGAGCCACCTGCATGGATCAGATCGAGAGACAGGATGGAGAGGCACTGGGTGGCAATGAACTGTAGGACTACTCTCTCCATCTGCACTCCAGTAAGAGACAAAGGGTGGGAAATGTGTGAGAAATTCATGAAAGGAGTGTGCAACACTGCATCAACTACTGTGGACTATAACTGAACCAACATACTTTAAATAAAAAATGTGTTCCTGTATCCAAAACGGCTTGATGGATAAACCAATGCATCCAAAAATTGGTGTTTAAATCGTTTCATGTTGAGAGCACTGTAATAGCTGGATATGTTTATATTACCTATTCTAAATTTCCTTTGTACCTCCAGTGCTATCATTTAAGAATGCATTATTTGTTAATGACTCCACTGTTCAAGTGATTACAAATGCTGTATTGAAGGTGGAAAGAAGGGTTGTATTCTTATGGTCTGACCTTGAATTGGCAAGTAGGGCTGTCCAATCACTCAATGCCAATAACGCATTGTTTTTAATCTGGGGCTCTCACTGAGCAAAATGTTACCTCCACTTGGTCACATATGGGGGAAAAGGACTAGAATGTAAGGATTTGTTAAAAAGTATATATATATGGTCGATGGTGTCCTGCTGACATGGATTTAGCAGGAAACATGAGTTGGGAGGCCCCACACAGGAAAGCTAGGGGTACAGCAGGGAGCCAAATAGGAGGAAACTCAAGATTTCAAATGTAAGCAGCTTTGAACTACATACATACTGATTAGCTTCCAGAAGAGAATGGCTCTCAGTACGCTGATTTCAGTTTGATAAAGAATCTGCTTTGTTCCCTTGACAAGAAAAAGCTACAGAAAGAGGACTTCAACAATTTATGCTTTGCCATCTTCTTTACTTAGCAAGATAATTTAAGGTGGGAAGCCACCAGTATCAAGGAAACTGGTAACTCTCTGGTACATTGGTGGCATTTCAGGGATTCGATGATAATGTTATGTATCCAGCTATTATTGGAGGGGTGCAGAGCTCAATTCTGAACAAGGCCAAAGGAGAGGGATTTATCAAAAGCCTGACAGCTTTCTCTTGGAGAACTTGGATGGAGGCTAATCAATAGCCAGAGCAACTGCAGCTACTTTTAGGGTGTAGTCACCCTACCTCCCATCCCCGGGACTATGGAAACTGGATTTAGAAATAACAGGAGGATGGGTAACAAGAGAAAAAGTCTGCTCTTTTAGAATTTTAAGAGTTGCATAAGGTCCAGAGGTTTCCCACTAACATCTAGGGACTCAGCAAAAAAAGACTAGTGCGTTATGAATGCTCCTGGCAAGCAATCACTTACTTTAAAGTATTACCTAATGCTTCAAGGTGAGGTCCAGGATGAATCTCACACCACTCTCTATTTTCTCAACTGCGAAAACTGGTCAGGAAGGCATCAGATGATAATTCCTTTACAGGCGACATGGCTCGAGAATCAGCTTGCTATAGAGGTACATTCTTTGACAACTGACTTGAATGAGAAAAGCCAGCGATTCAGAAATGCTTTTCAAGCCCTTGGCTCTCGCATCTGAATGGTGGCAATGCCCTGCTCCAGAGCCTGCCAGACTTCACACTGGCCCTCGTCTTGAGGGCATGCTACAGCAAACCTCACCAAGGAACAGATTAAATGCAATCACATCACTCTCACCATGATAGAACTTCACTGGCTCCCCTTGCCAACCCCCACCAAACCACCACTGCGGGCACCACCACCAAGCTGGCTCACAAGGTCACCACTTCCTTTGGCCATCGGCACACACATACAGGTCAAGATGCCATAAGATTGTAGACAAAGAGGTGCAAAAAAAGGAGGCAACAAGCCTTCTCAATTTATGCATCCACCATCTGGCAAGACATTCCTGCATCATTTAGGAACCTGCTCCAAATATGGGAAAGAGCTGAAGACTTATATTTTTAAAGACCGCTATAGCACGACAATTTCACTTTCAGAAATTAGCTTCCCCTCCAATTACTCACTGGCTGTCTTTGCCTTTGAGCCTGTATAGTGCTCTGCCGCCTTTTGTCTAAGTTTGCAATCTACAAATCCCACATGTACGCATATTCCAGTTCAGTGGTAAAAAGAAACATAAGCAAATAGAAAAAGAACATTGAAATTGATAATTACAGTTTACTTTTAAAGCAAAATACATAGAGAGAACATAACATTTATTTCTGAGACAGCAACAGAGCTGGTCATCGGCCTTTAAATCAAGGATTAGAATAAGAGAAAAAACAGCAAAATTTTCTGATGATTTACCTCCGTGGAACACCATCGTCATGGGGTGGTATGATGACAACTTTCACAGTGACTGAGGTACGCAGCAAATCTATCATCTGGTCATGGTTTAAAGTCACCACAGAAACTTTGCAGATCTCAACCAGCCTGCTTCCCTGCCGCAGACCAGCTTGCCAGGCAAAGCCGTAGTCTTCAACTTCAGCTACCGTGCCGTCATACTTCACGTGGAACCCAAGCTGGCCCAAGCCATTCCTCCGAAGTGTCATATCAACTGTTTCACAGCCATTGGTCATAATCTGTGAAGAACATCAATCAGGCTAGTCAATATTATTGATTATAAAACTTACCACATTTCCCTCACAATCTTGCCTGAAATCTCCTGCTATGGACTGCCATAAGCAGCCTCGTGCATGGTGCATGGGCCTCATTTGAATTTTCAGTGTATACAAACGAAGCAAGTCTCTAAGCAGTTTGGAAATCTTAAAAAAAAAACAAAATCAAAAGTCCACCACTACAGCGGACTATGTGTTACCTTTTTCGCATGTACAGTAGTGAATTGTGAAAAACATTTCCTAGAAATGTACTCGCCTACTCTCTATTACCAACTGCTGATAATACTGGGCTACCTTGTGTTATTAGTAAATGGTGTATCCAGCTTTAATAAATGCGTGTATGCAAGATCCATACACCCAAGTGTGCCCAACCTCTTTTTAGCTCCGGCTCCACATTTACAAGTCACCTGAAGCATCCCAGTCACAGTAGTTGCTTGAGAGCTCTCTGCTCAAGAGAAGAAATCCACTTTCTCCATATAAACAACTTAGGATTTCGGAGCATTGTTTTTTTTAAAAAAACGTCCCACATGGAGCTTTTTACCATATTCAGTGTATCCCAACAGTAAAAGATTTATCTTTCCTGTATACACGAAGATATTTCTAAAATTTAGATTCCTTCTTAGGCAAAAAGACAACAAACCCTGACTAAGAGCCCCTGGGAACAGAAATTTCATTATAAAAGATACATGTGAAAT